>NC_053024.1:709172233-709226037 GCF_003073215.2 Triticum urartu | reverse complement strand
ATGGACATTGGATGTCATTGATAACGGGATCACATCATTAGGAGAATGATGTGATGGACAAGACCCAATCCTAAGCATAGCACAAGATCGTGTAGTTCGTTTGCTAGAGCTTTTCTAATGCCAAGTATCATTTCCTTAGACCATGAGATTTTGCAACTCACGAATACCGTAGGAATGCTTTGGGTGTACTAAATGTCACAACGTAACTGGGTGGCTATAAAGGTTTGTTGGGGAACGTTGCGGAAAACAAAAATTTTCCTACTCGTTTCACCAAGATCCATCTAGGAGTTCATCAAGAAACGAGTGATTAGATGCATCTACGTACCTTGTAGATCGCGAGCGGAAGCGTTCAAAGAACGGGGATGATGTAGTCGAACACGACGTGATCCAAATCACCGAAGATCTTAGCACCGAACGGATGAGGCCTCCGCGTTTAACACACGTACGGGACGGGAGACGTCTCCTCCTTTCTTGATCCAGCAAGGGGGAAGGAGAGGTTGATGAAGATCCAGCAACACGACGGCGTGGTGGTGGATGCAGGGCGTCACAGTAGCAGGGCTTCGCCTATACTACGAGAGAGAGACGTAACGGGGAGAGAGGGAGCACCAAAGGCTGAGGTATGAAGTCCCTCCTCTCCCCCACTATATATAGGAGGGCCAAGGGGGGGTGGTGCGCCAGCCTAGGAGATCCAATCTCCTAGGTGCGGCGGCCAGGGGAGGTTTCCCTCCCCCCGAAGGCACTTAGGGGTGCCTTCCACTAGTGGGACTCCTCCCATATGGAAACCCTAGGCGCATGGGCCTATAGGGGCTGGTTCCCTTGGACCATGCAGGCCAAGGCGCACCCCCTACAGCCCATGTGGCCCCCCGGGACAGGTGGCCCCACCCGGTGGGCCCCCGGGACCCCTCCGGTGGTCCCGGTACAATACCGATAACCCCGAAACTTGTCCCGATGGCCGAAACAGCACTTCCTATATATAATTCTTTACCTCCGGACCATTCCGGAACTCCTCGTGACGTCCGGGATCTCATCCGGGACTCCGAACAACATTCGGGTTACTGCATATACATATCTTCATAACCCTAGCATCACCGAACCTTAAGTGTGTAGACCCTACGGGTTCGGGAGACAAGCAGACATGACCGAGACGACTCTCCGGTCAATAACCAACAGCGGGATCTGGATACCCATGATGGCTCCCACATGCTCCATGATGATCTCATCGGATGAACCACGATGTCGAGGATCAAACAACCCCGTATACAATTCCCTTTGCCAATCGGTATGTTACTTGCCCGAGACTTTATCGTTGGTATCCCAATACCTTGTTCAGTCTCGTTACCGGCAAGTCACTTTACTCGTACCGTAATGCATGATCCCGTGATCAACCACTTGGTCACCTTGAGCTCATAATGATGATGCATTACCGAGTGGGCCCAGTGATACCTCTCCGTTATATGGAGTGACAAATCCCAGTCTCGATCCGTGTCAACCCAACAGACACTTTTGGAGATACCCGTAGTGCACCTTTATAGTCACCCAATTACGTTGTGACGTTTGATACACCCAAAGCACTCTTACGGTATCCGGGAGTTACACGATCTCATGGTCAAAGGAAAAGATACTTGACATTGGAAAAGCTCTAGCAAACGAACTACACGATCTTGTGCTATGCTTAGGATTAGGTCTTGTCCATCACATCATTCTCCTAATGATGTGATCCCGTTATCAATGACATCCAATGTCCATAGCCAGGAAACCGTGACTATCTGTTGATCAACGAGCTAGTCAACTAGAGGCTTACTAGGGACATATTATGGTCTATGTATTCACACGTGTATTTTGATTTCCGGATAATACAGTTATAGCATGAATAAAGACAATTATCATGATCAAAGAAATATAATAATAATACTTTTATTATTGCCTCTAGGGCATATTTCCAACAGTCTCCCACTTGCACTAGAGTCAATAATCTAGTTACATTGTGATGAATCGAACACCCATGGAATTCTGGTGTTGATCATGTTTTGCCCTAGGGAGAGGTTTAGTCAACGGATCTGCTATATTCAGGTCCGTATGTACTTTACAAATCTCTATGTCTCCATCTTGAACATTTTCACGAATGGAGTTGAAGCGATGCTTGATGTGCCTTGTCTTCTTGTGAAACCTGGGCTCCTTGGCAAGTGCAATAGCTCTAGTGTTGTCACAAAAGAGTTTGATTGGCCCCGACGCATTGGGTATGACTCCTAGGTCGGTGATGAACTCCTTCACCCATATTGCTTCATGTGCTGCCTCCGAGGCTGCCATGTACTCCGCTTCACATGTAGATCCCGCCACGATGCTCTGCTTGCAGCTGCACCAGCTTACTGCCCCACCATTCAAAATATACACGTATCCGGTTTGTGACTTTGAGTCATCCAGATCTGTGTCGAAGCTAGCGTCGACGTAACCCTTTACGACGAGCTCTTCGTCACCTCCATAAATGAGAAACATTTCCTTAGTCCTTTTCAGGTACTTCAGGATATTCTTGACCGCTGTCCAGTGTTCCTTGCCGGGATTACTTTGGTACCTTCCTACCAAACTTACGGCAAGGTTTACATCAGGTCTGGTACACAGCATGGCATACATAATAGAACCTATGGCTGAGGCATAGGGGTTGACACTCATCTCTTCTATATCTTCTGCCGTGGTCGGACATTGAGCTGAGCTCAATTTCACACCTTGTAACACAGGTAAGAACCCCTTCTTAAAATGATCCATATTGAACTTCTTCAATATCTTATCAAGGTATGTGCTTTGTGAAAGACCTATGAGGCGTCTCGATCTATCTCTATAGATCTTGATGCCTAATATATAAGCAGCTTATCCAAGGTCCTTCATTGAAAAACTCTTATTCAAGTAGGCCTTGATGCTGTCCAAGAGTTCTATATCATTTCCCATCAAAAGTATGTCATCTACATATAGTATGAGAAATGCTACAGAGCTCCCACTCACTTTCTTGTAAACGCAGGCTTCTCCATAAGTCTGCGTAAACCCAAACGCTTTGATCATCTCATCAAAGCGAATGTTCCAACTCCGAGATGCTTGCACCAGCCCATAAATCGAGCGTTGGAGCTTGCACACTTTGTCAGCATTCTTAGGATCGACAAAACCTTCCGGCTGCATCATATACAATTCTTCCTTAAGGAATCCATTAAGGAATGCCGTTTTGACGTCCATTTGCCATATTTCATAATCGTAGAATGCGGCAATTGCTAACATGATTCGGACGGACTTTAGCTTCGCTACCGGTGAGAAAGTCTCATCGTAGTCAACCCCTTGAACTTGTCGATAACCCTTAGCGACAAGCCGAGCTTTATAGATGGTCACATTACCATCTGCGTCTGTCTTCTTCTTAAAGATCCATTTATTTTCTATGGCTCACCGTTCAACGGGCAAGTCAGTCAGAGTCCATACTTCGTTTTCATACATGGATCCTATCTCGGATTTCATGGCTTCTAGCCATTTGTTGGAATCCTGGTCCGCCATCGCTTCTTCATAGTTCGAAGGTTCACTGTTGTCTAACAACATGATTTCCAAGACAGGGTTGCCGTACCACTCTGGTGCGGAACGTGTTCTTGTGGACCTTCGAATTTCAGTAGGAGCTTGATCAGAAGTATCTTGATCATCATGAACAACTTCCTCTCTAGTCGGTGCAGGCACCTCAGGAACATTTTCTTGAGTTGCGCCATTTACTGGTTCAAGAGGCAATACTTCATCAAGTTCTACTTTCCTCCCACTTACTTCTTTCGAGAGAAACTCTTTCTCTAGAAAGGATCCATTCCTAGCAACAAAGATCTTGCCTTCGGATCTGAGGTAGAAGGTATACCCATAAGTTTCTTGAGGGTATCCTATGAAGACACATTTTTCCGACTTGGGTTCGAGCTTTTCAGGTTGAAGTTTCTTGACATAAGCATCGCATCCCCAAACTTTTAGAAACGACAGCTTAGGTTTCTTCCCAAACCATAATTCATACGGTGTCGTCTCAACGGATTTCGACGGAGCCCTATTTAAAGTGAATGCGGCAGTCTCTAAAGCATAGCCCCAAAAAGATAGCGGTAAATTGGTAAGAGACATCATAGATCGCACCATATCTAATAGAGTGCGATTACGACGTTCGGACACACCGTTACGCTGAGGTGTTCCAGGCGGCATTAGTTGTGAAACTATTCCACATTTTCTTAAGTGTGTGCCAAATTCGTGACTCAAGTATTCTCCTCCACGATCTGATCGTAGAAACTTGATTTTCCGGTCACGTTGATTCTCAACATCACTCTGAAATTCCTTGAAATTTTCAAAGGTTTCAGACTTGTGTTTCATTAAGTAGACATACCCATATCTACTCAAGTCATCAGTGAGGGTGAGAACATAACGATAGCCACCGCGAGCCTCAACACTCATTGGACCTCACATATCAGTATGTATGATTTCCAATAAGTTGGTTGCTCGCTCCATTGTTCCTGAGAACGGAGTCTTGGTCATTTTTCCCATGAGGCATGGTTCGCACGTGTCAAATGATTCATAATCAAGAGACTCTAAAAGTCCATCTGCATGGAGCTTCTTCATGCGTTTGACACCTATGTGACCAAGGCGGCAGTGCCACAAATATGTGGTACTATCATTATCAACTTTACATCTTTTGGTACTCACACTATGAACATGTGTAGCAATACGCTCGAGATTCATCAAGAATAAACCATTCACCATAGGAGCATGACCATAAAACATATCTCTCATATAAATGGAACAACCATTATTCTCAGATTTAAATGAGTAGCCATCTCGAATTAAACGAGATCCCGATACAATGTTCATGCTCAAAGCTGGCACTAAATAACAGTTATTGAGGTTTAAAACTAATCCCGTAGGTAAATGTAGAGGCAGCGTGCCGACGGCGATCACATCGACCTTGGAACCATTCCCGACGCGCATCGTCACCTCGTCCTTCGCCAGTCTCCGTTTATTCCGCAGCTCCTGCTGTGAGTTACAAATATGAGCAACAGCACCGGTATCAAATACCCAGGAGTTACTACGAGTACTGGTAAGGTACACATCAATTACATGTATATCAAATATACCTTTGGTGTTGCCGGCCTTCTTGTCTGCTAAGTATTTGGGGCAGTTCCGCTTCCAGTGACCCTTCCCTTTGCAATAAAAGCACTCTGTCTCAGGCTTGGGTCCATGCTTTGACTTCTTCCCGACAGCTTGCTTGTCGGGCGCAGCAACTTCCTTGCCGTCCTTCTTGAAGTTCTTCTTACCCTTGCCCTTCTTAAACTTAGTGGTTTTATTCATCATCAACACTTGATGTTCCTTCTTGACTTCTACCTCTGCTGATTTTAGCATAGCAAATAGTTCAGGAATGGTCTTTACCATCCCCTGCATATTGAAGTTCATCACAAAGCTCTTGTAGCTTGGTGGAAGCGACTGGAGGATTCTGTCAATGACCGCGTCATCCGGGAGATTAACTCCCAGCTGAGTCAAGCGGTTATGTAACCCAGACATAGTGAGTATGTGCTCACTGACAGAACTATTTTCCTCCATCTTACAGCTGAAGAACTTATCGGAGACTTCATATCTCTTGATCCGGGCATGAGCTTGAAAAACCATTTTTAGCTCTTCGAACATCTCATATGCTCCATGTCTCTCAAAACGCTTTTGGAGCCCCGGCTCTAAGCTGTAAAGCATGCCGCACTGAACGAGGGAGTAGTCATCAGTACGTGTCTGCCAAGCGTTCATAGCGTCTTGGTTCTGTGGGACGGGTGGATCACCTAGCGGTGCTTGTAGGACGTAATCTTTCTTGGCAGCTATGAGGATGATCCTCAGGTTCCGGACCCAGTCCGTATAGTTGCTGCCATCGTCTTTCAGCTTGCTTTTCTCTAGGAACGCGTTGAAATTGAATACAACGTTGGCCATTTGATCTACATGACATATTGTAAAGATTTTAGACTAAGTTCATGATAATTAAGTTCATCTAATCAAATTATTAATGAACTCCCACTCAGATTAGACATCCCTCTAGTCATCTAAGTGTTACACGATCCAAGTCGACTAAGCCGTGTCCGATTAGCACGTGAGACGGACTAGTCATCGTCGGTGAACATCTCCATGTTGATCGTATCTTCCATACGACTCGTGTTCGACCTTTCGGTCTCTGTGTTCCGAGGCCATGTCTGTACATGCTAGGCTCGTCAAGTTAACCCTAAGTGTTTTTGCATGTGTAAAACTGTCTTACACCCGTTGTATGTGAATGAAAGGATCTATCGCACCCGATTAACACGTGATGCTTCGAAGCGACGAACTGTAGCAATGGTGCACATTTAGGGGAGAACACTTCTTGAAATTGTTGTAAGGGATCATCTTATTCACTACCGTCGTTCTAAGTAAACAAGATGCAAAACATGATAAACATCACATGCAATCAAATAATAATAGTGACATGATATGGCCAATATCACATGGCTCCTTTGATCTCCATCTTGGGGCTCCATGATCATCCTGTCACCGTCATACTCATCGACATGCAAGTTGTGATTCCTTGTATAATAGCATGAACATCTCATACATCACATATAGATCATTCATCATTCATCACAACTTTGGCCATATCATATCACAAAGCACTTACTGCAAAAACAAGTTAGACGTTCTCTAATTGTTGTTGCAGGTTTTACGTGGCTGAAGTAGGGTTCTAACAAGAACGTTTTCTTACCTACGTGAAAGCCACAACGTGATTTGTCAACTTCTATTTACCCTTCATAAGGACCCTGTTCATCGAATCTGCTCCAACTAAAGTAGGAGAGACAGACACCCGCCAGCCACCTTATGCAACTTGTGCATGTTTGTCGGTGGAACCGGTCTCACGTAAGCATACGTGTAAGGTTGGTCCAGGCCGCTTCATCCCACAATACCGTTGAAGCAAGATAAGACTAGTAGCGGCAAGAAAGTTGACAACATCTACGCCCACAACAAATTGTGTTCTACTCGCGCAAGAAGAACTACGCATAGACCTAGCTCATGATGCCACTATTGGGGAACGTTGCAGAAAACAAAAATTTTCCTACTCGTTTCACCAAGATCCATCTAGGAGTTCATCAAGCAACGAGTGATTAGATTCATCTACGTACCTTGTAGATCGCGAGCGGAAGCGTTCAAAGAACGGGGATGATGTAGTCGAACACGACGTGATCCAAATCACCGAAGATCTTAGCACCGAACGGACGATGCCTCCGCGTTCAACACACGTACGGGACGGGAGACGTCTCCTCCTTTCTTGATCCAGCAAGGGGGAAGGAGAGGTTGATGAAGATCCAGCAACACGACGGCGTGGTGGTGGATGCAGGGCGTCACAGTAGCAGGGCTTCGCCTATACTACGAGAGAGAGACGTAACGGGGAGAGAGGGAGCACCAAAGGCTGAGGTATGAAGTCCCTCCTCTCCCCCACTATATATAGGAGGGCCAAGGGGGGGTGGTGCGCCAGCCTAGGAGATCCAATCTCCTAGGTGCGGCGGCCAGGGGAGGTTTCCCTCCCCCCCAAGGCACTTAGGGGTGCCTTCCACTAGTGGGACTCCTCCCATATGGAAACCCTAGGCGCATGGGCCTATAGGGGCTGGTGCCCTTGGCCCATGCAGGCCAAGGCGCACCCCCTACAGCCCATGTGGCCCCCCGGGACAGGTGGCCCCACCCGGTGGGCCCCCGGGACCCCTCCGGTGGTCCCGGTACAATACCGATAACCCCGAAACTTGTCCCGATGGCCGAAACAGCACTTCCTATATATAATTCTTTACCTCCGGACCATTCCGAAACTCCTCGTGACGTCCGGGATCTCATCCGGGACTCCGAACAACATTCGGGTTACTGCATATACATATCTTCATAACCCTAGCATCACCGAACCTTAAGTGTGTAGACCCTACGGGTTCGGGAGACAAGCAGACATGACCGAGACGACTCTCCGGTCAATAACCAACAGCGGGATCTGGATACCCATGATGGCTCCCACATGCTCCATGATGATCTCATCGGATGAACCACGATGTCGAGGATCAAACAACCCCGTATACAATTCCCTTTGCCAATCGGTATGTTACTTGCCCGAGACTCGATCGTTGGTATCCCAATACCTTGTTCAGTCTCGTTACCGGCAAGTCACTTTACTCATACCGTAATGCATGATCCCGTGATCAATCACTTGGTCACCTTGAGCTCATAATGATGATGCATTACCGAGTGGGCCCAGTGATACCTCTCCGTTATATGGAGTGACAAATCCCAGTCTCGATCCGTGTCAACCCAACAGACACTTTCGGAGATACCCGTAGTGCACCTTTATAGTCACCCAATTACGTTGTGACGTTTGATACACCCAAAGCACTCTTACGGTATCCGGGAGTTACACGATCTCATGGTCAAAGGAAAAGATACTTGACATTGGAAAAGCTCTAGCAAACGAACTACACGATCTTGTGCTATGCTTAGGATTAGGTCTTGTCCATCACATCATTCTCCTAATGATGTGATCCCGTTATCAATGACATCCAATGTCCATAGCCAGGAAACCGTGACTGTCTGTTGATCAACGAGCTAGTCAACTAGAGGCTTACTAGGGACATATTATGGTCTATGTATTCACACGTGTATTACGATTTCCGGATAATACAGTTATAGCATGAATAAAGACAATTATCATGATCAAAGAAATATAATAATAATACTTTTATTATTTCCTCTAGGGCATATTTCCAACAAGGTGCACTACAGGTGTCTCTAAAAGTGTCTGTTGGGTTGGCATGAATCGAGACTGGGATTTGTCACTCCGTATGATGGAGAGGTATCTCTGGACCCGCTCGGTAATGCAGCATCATAATGATCTCAATGTGACTAAGGAGTTAGCCACGGGATCATGCATTACAGAACAAGTAAAGTGACTTGCCGGTAACAAGATTGAATGAGGTATGGGGATACCGACGATCGAATCTCGAGCAAGTAACATACCGATAAACAAAGGGAATTGTATACAGGATTGATTGAATTCCCGACATCGTGGTTCATCCGATGAGATCATCGTGGAACATGTGGGAGCCAATATGGGTATCTAGATCCCGCTATTGTTATTGGCCAGAGAGATGTCTCGGTCATGTCTGCATGGTTCCCGAACCCGTAGGGTCTACACAGTTAAGGTTTGGTGACGCTAGAGTTGTTATGGGAAATAGTATGTGGTTACCGAAGGTTGTTCGGAGTCCCAGATGAAGATCCGGACATGACGAGGAGTTCCGGAATGCTCCAGAGGTGAAGATCGATATATTGGACGAAGGGTATTGGGGTCCGGAATTGTTCCGGGGGTACCGGGTGACGACCAACGTGTCCGAAAGGGGTTTTGGAGGCCCCAACAAGCGTTGGGGGGCCTTATGGGCCAAGGGGAGGGGCACATCAGCCCACTAAGGGGCTGAGCACCCCTCCCACCCCATCTCACGTAACTTGGAGAGGTGGGGGCGCCTCCCCTAGGGCAGCCACCCCTCCCGGCTTGGGGAGCAAGTTTCTTAGGGGTGGGGGCGCCCAAACCCATCTAGGGTTTCCCCTGTGGCCGCCGCCCCTCCCCTAGGGAACCCTAGGGCACCTCCTCCACCCCATTACCCCTATATATAGCGAGGGAGAGAGAGGGCAGCCGCACCCTGCTCCTGGCGCAGCCCCTCCCCCTCTCCTACACCTCCTCCTCCTCCGTAGCGCTTGGCGAAGCCCTGCCAGAGAACCACGAGCTCCATCACCACCACGCCATCATGTTGTTGGAGTTCTCCCTCAACTTCTCCTCTCCCCTTGTTGGATCAAGAAGGAGGAGACGTCCTCGGGCTGTACGTGTATTGAACGCAAAGGCACCGTTGTTCGGCGCTTAGATCGGAATCGACCGCGATCTGAATCACTGCGTTTATGACTCCACCAACCGCGTTCTTGTAATGCTTCCACTTAGCGATCTTCAAGGGTATGAAGATGCACTCCCTCTCTCTCATTGCCAGTATCTCCTAGATTGATCTTGGTGACACATAGGAATTTTTTTGAATTATTGCTACGTTCCCCAACAGTGGTATCAGAGCCAGGTTTATGCGTAGATTCTATGCACGAGTAGAACACAAAGTAGTTGTGGGTGATGATTTGTTCAATTTGCTTACCGTTACTAGTCTTATCTTGATCCGGCGGCATTGTGGGATGAAGCGGCCCGGACTGACCTTACACGTACGCTTACGTGAGACTGGTTCCACCGACTGACATGCACTTGATGCATAAGGTGGCTGGCAGGTGTCTGTCTCTCCCACTTTAGTCAGATCGGATTCGATGAAAAGGGTCCTTATGAAGGGTAAATAGCAATTGGCATATCACCGTTGTGGTTTTGCGTAGGTAAGAAACGTTCTTGCTAGAAACCCATAGCAGCCACGTAAAACATGCAACAACAATTAGAGGACGTCTCACTTGTTTTTGCAGGGTTTTCTATGTGATGTGATATGGCCAAAAGGATGTGATGAATGATATATGTGATGTATGAGATTGATCATGTTCTTGTAATAGGAATCATGACATACATGTCGATGAGTATGACAACCGGCAGGAGCCATAGGAGTTGTCTTAATTTATTTATGACCTGCGTGTCAATGAAAACGCCATGTAATTACTTTACTTTATTGCTAATCGTTAGCCATAGTAGTAGAAATAATAGTTGGTGAGGCAACTTCATGAAGACACGATGATGGAGATCATGATGATGGAGGTCATGGTGTCTTGCCGGTGACGATGGTGTTCATGCCGCACCTCGAAGATGGAGATCAAAGGCGCAAGATGATATTGGCCATATCATGTCACTTTATGATTTGTGATGTTTGTCATGTCTACATCTTATTTTCTTAGCACGACGATAGCATAAATAAGATGATCCCTCGCTAATATTTCAAGGAAGTGTTCCCCCTAACTGTGCACCGTTGCGAAGGTTCGTTGTTTCGAAGCACCACGTGATGATCGGGTGTGATAGATTCTAACGTTCGAATACAACGGGTGTAAGCCAGATTTACACATGCAAAACACTTAGGTTGACTTGACGAGCCTAGCATGTACAGACATGGCCTCGGAACACTAGAGACCGAAAGGTCGAACATGAGTCGTATAGTAGATATGATCAACATGGAGATGTTCACCGTTAGTCCGTCTCACGTGATGATCGGACACGGCCTAGTCAATTCGGATCATGTATCACTTAGATGACTAGACGGATGTCTATCTGAGTGGGAGTTCATTGAATAACTTGATTAGATGAACTTAATTATCATGAACATAGTCTAAATTGTCCTTGCAAATTATGTTGTGGATTTATAGCTCGTGCTTTATCTGTTTGTTTTAATACGTTCCTAGAGAAAGACTAAGTTGAAAGATATTGTAAGCAATTGTGCGGACTATGGACGTAGTCTGAGGATTGTCCTCACTGCTACACAAAAGGCTTTTGTCCTTGATGCACCGCTCGGTGTGCCAACCCCTCTGGCATCGTCTGTGGATGTTGAGAACATCTGGTAGACACGTTCTGATGACTACCTGATAGTTTAGTGCGCCATGCTTTACGTCTTAGAGTCGAGGCTCCAAAAGCGTTTTGAACGCCATAGAACATCTGAGATGTTCGAAGAGCTGAAATTAGTATTTCAGGCTCATGCCGGTGTTGAGAGGTTGAGACCTCTGACAAGACCTTTGCCTACAAGATGGAGGAGAATAGCTCAGCCAGTGAGCATGTGCTCAGAATGTCTGGGTACTTCAATCACTTGAATCAAGTGGGACTTAATCTTCCAGATAAGAGAGTCATTGACAAAAGTTCTCCAGACGCTATCACCAAGCTACTAGAGTTTCATGATGAACTATAACATGCAAGGGAAGTTAATCCCGGAGCTATTTGATACGTCTCCAACGTATCTATAATTTTTGATTGCTCCATGCTATATTATCTACTGTTTTGGACATTATTGGGCTTTATTATCCACTTTTATATTATTTTTGGGACTAACCTATTAACCGGAGGCCCAACCTAGAATTGTTGTTTTTTTTGCCTATTTTAGGGTTTCGAAGAAAAGGAATATCAAACGGAGTCCAAACGGAATGAAACCTTCAGGAACGTGATTTTCTCAACGAACAAGACCCAGGAGACTTGGACCCTACATCAAGACACAAAAGAGGAGGCCACGAGGTAGGGGGGCGCGCCTACCCCCCCCCCCCCCCCCCCCCAGGCGCGCCCTCCACCCTCATGGGCCCCCTGTTGCCCCACCGACGTACTCCTTCCTCCTATATATACCTACATAGCCCCAAATGATCAGATACGGAGCCAAAACCCTAATTCCACCGCCGCAACTATCTGTATCCACGAGATCCCATCTTGGGCCTGTTCCGGAGCTCTGCTGGAGGGGGCATCGATTACGGAGGGCTTCTACATCAACACCATAGCCTCTTCGATGAAGTGTGAGTAGTTTACTTCAGACCTACGGGTCCATAGTTAGTAGCTAGATGGCTTCTTCTCTCTTTTTGGATCTCAATACAAAGTCCCCCCCCTCTCTTGTGGAGATCTATTCGATGCAATCTTCTTTTTGTGGTGTGTTTGTTGAGACCGATGAATTGTGGGTTTATGATCAAGTCTATCTATGAATAATATTTGAATCTTCTCTGAATTCTTTTATGTATGATTGGTTATCTTTGCAAGTCTCTTCGAATTATCAGTTTGGTTTGTCCTACTAGAGCGATCTTTCTTGCAATGGGAGAAGTGCTTAGCTTTGGGTTCAATCTTGCGGTGTCCTTTCCCAGTGACAGTAGGGTCAGCAAGGCACGTATTGTATTGTTGCCATCGAGGATAACAAGATGGGGTTTTCATCATATTGCATGAGTTTATCCCTCTACATCATGTCATCTTGCTTAAGGCGTTACTATGTTTTCATTAACTTAATACTCTAGATGCATGCTGGATAGCGGTCGATGAGTGGAGTAATAGTAGTAGATGCAGGCAGGAGTTGGTCTACTTGTCTCGGACGTGATGCCTATATACATGATCATACCTAGATATTCTCATAACTATGCTCAATTCTGTCAATTGCTCAACAGTAATTTGTTCACCCACCGTAGAATACTTATGCTCTCGAGAGAAGCCACTAGGGAAACCTATGGCCCCTGGGTCTATATTCATCATATTAATCTACCAGTACTTAGTTATTTCCTTTTTCTTTTATTTTACTTTGCATCTTTATCATAAAAATACCAAAAAATATTATCTTATCATATCTATCAGATCTCACTCTCGTAAGTGGCCTTGTAGGGATTGACAACCCCTATTTGCATTGGTTGCGAGGATTTATTTGTTTTGTGCAGGTACGAGGGACTCGCGCATAGCCTCCTACTGGATTGATACCTTGATTCTCAAAAACTGAGGGAAATACTTATGCTACTTTCCTGCATCATCCCTTCCTCTTCGGGGAAAACTAACGCAGTGCTCAAGAGGTAGCAAGAAGGATTTTTGGCGCCGTTGCCGGGGAGGTCTATGCAAAAGTCAATATACCAAGTACCAATCACATACCCTTATCTCCCGCATTACATTATTTGCCATTTGCCCTCATTTTCCTCCCCCCACTTCACCCTTGCCGTTTTATTCGCCCTCTCTCTCTATCCTCCCTCTATTTCTCTATTTGCCTCTTTTTGCCCGCTTGCTTTTTGTTTTCTTGTGTGTTAGTTTGCTTGCTTGTCTCGATGGCTCTACCTAAATTTGGTGACCTTCACCTTAAAAGGATACAAGAGAACGAAAGTAATGTTAGGAGTTTCATGGTTTTGTAGTTCGAACATAATAGTTTCTTCAAAAATGAGCTTAAGGAACAGAAAAGTTTTATGAGTTTTATGAATAAAGAGCTTGATGATATGTCTAAAGAATTCAATGGTTTAAGATCCCAAATTGCTCATCTTGAGAAATTGACTGCTGAAATCTCGGATAGACAGGCCACCTTAGTTAATAAGATGGCCGCCAAACCGGATTGCTATGAAAATAAAGATGAAGATCTAAAAGTTATTGATGTGTCCCCTATTAAATCATTGTTTTGCAATATGAATCTTGGTAATGATGGGACTGAATATGATCCATCTTTACCTAGAAGGCGTTCCAAGAATTCAGAGTATTTAGATCTTGATGCTAAAATTGATAAAAGTGGGATTGAAGAAATTAAAACCCTATATGTTGCTAAACCCACTATTTTGGATTTCAAGGAATTTAATTATGAAAATTGCTCTTTGATTGATTGTGTTTCCTTGTTCTAGTCCGTGCTAAATTCTCCTCACGCTTATAGTCAAAATAAAGCGTTTACTAAACATATCGTTGATGCCTTGGTGCAATATTATGAAGAAAAACTTGAATTGGAAGTTTCTTTCCCTAGAAAACTTTATGATGAGTGGGAACCAACTATTAAAATTAAAATTAAAGATCATGAATGCTATGCTTTATGTGATTTGGGTTCTAGTGTTTCCAAGATTCCAAAGACTTTGTGTGATTTGTTAGGTTTCCGCGATTTTGATGATTGCTCTCTAAATTTGCACCTTGCGGATTCCACTATTAAGAAACCTATGGGAAGAATTAATGATGTTCTTATTGTTGCAAATAGGAATTATGTGCCCATAGATTTTATTGTTCTTGACATAGATTGCAATCCTTCATGTCCTATTATTCTCGGTAGACCTTTCCTTAGAACGATTGGTGTAATTATTGATATGAAGGAAGGACATATCACTACAAAAAAAGACACATCCGTGACATTTTGGGCCGAACGAATTTTTTTCTGTCATACATATGACACTTCTATGACGATAATTGTGACAAAACCTGGTATCATCATAGATGTGGTGGGCTCCTACTTCTATGACAAAAAATCATGACAGAAAATGGGCTTTTCGTCCTGGGCGGGCCGGAGATGCAACTTCATGACATTCTTTGGGCTGTCCATGACGGAAAAAACCGTGGTAGAAGCGAGGGGGAGGAAAATTTTAGGGAGTTCCCGGTACGGTGGGAGGTCGGGGGCCAAGCGATGCGCGTTTATCTCGTACACGTACCCGCGTGTGTGCGAGGCGTTGTCTTTAACTAAACCCGAGCGAGGCGATGGGCTCTAACTAAACCCGAGCGATTGCACTGCAGACTACGCCTTACTGAACCCGAGCGATCGATCGATGGCTGTTAACTGAACCCGATCAAGCGATTCCTTCGCTACTGCTGCTAACTGAAGCCGATCGATGTTGCCTCTGGGATGAATAATGAGCATTGCAGGGGGGTTTGGATGAACAGTGAGCGGTGGCATTGCCTCTAGATGAACAGGACCCCGTGGTGTGGTGGAGGGCTGGATGAATAGTAGACGGTGGAGGGGTGCCCGTGGAGGGGTGGTTGAACAGGACCCCGTGGTGTGGAGGGCTGGATGAACAGTAGACGGTGGAGGGGTGCCTGTGGAGGGGTGGTTGAACAGTTGCCGGTGGAGTAGCGCGCGGTGGAGGCTGGATGAACAGGAGCCCGTGGAGGTTGGAGGAGGTCGACGGTAGCCCATGGAGGCTGGAGGAGGTCGACGGTCGAGATGAACAGTATCTCGTGGAGTCCCGTTTTGCGGTACGCCACACCCCTCCCGATGAACAGGACCCCCGTTTCAACCATAGGAGGTCTGTTTCGTCGGTTTTGCGGTACGCCACACCCCTCCCGATCAACAGGACCCCTGTTTCGACCGTAGGAGGTCCGTTTCGTCCGTTTTGCGGTACGCCACACCCCTCCCGATCAACAGGACCCCCGTTTCGACCGTAGGAGGTCCGTTTCCTCCGTTTTGTGGTACGCCAGACCCCTCTCGCTCAACAAGACCCCGTTCCGAACGTAGGAGGTCTGTTTCCTCCGTTGTGCGGTACGCCGGGCCTCGTTTCCATCGCCTTTTCCGTCCAAGCCCTCCTGATGAACACAACCATGAATTCCATTCCGACCCAGCCGGTTGGCTCCCACACATTCCGTTGCCTCCCGATGAACACGACGCATTCTGTTGCCTCCCCATGAACACGACGCATTCCGTTGCCTCCCCATGAACACGACGACGACACTGTTTCTCCGTTCCGACCCAGCCATGTACACGAGCCATGGCCGTACGTATGCGCGAGTAGGCGTTCGAGACATCGCCCGTATGTACACATACGTGGCCGTATTTTCTTTCTTGCACCCTGGCCACTGTACGTACGTGTGCATGCTACGTGCGCACCTCTACTACGACATGTACGCGCCGCTACTACGACACGTGCGCGCCTCTACATCCACCAGTATATATGTACGTACACGTTCGCGACCAGAATGACAATGCTACGCACGCTTCGACCAGATGGGTCCCGACTGTCAAGCACTTCCTTGCCTACGAAGATGTACCTGGTGGGTCCCAGCAGTCAGGGGGGCGAATCGTTTTTTTGCCCAGACGCACTTCTTTGCGTGCGAAGATGTAGCTGGTGAGTCCCAGCAGTCAGGGGGAAACATTTTTTTCGTGAAATACAGTGGCCCGTCCAGTGGGTCCCAGCTGTCAGGTGGAGGAACCATTATTTTCCGCGTAATAAGGAGGCACTTCCTTGCTGCGGCCGTGGACCTAGCTGTCAGCCTCTCCACGTACAATCCACGTCCAATGGAAGTCGTTCCTTAACCAGTTGACCATGCCGCGCCGAGAGCACCAGGGCAGTGGACGACGGTGAGGCCTAGGAAGGGGATGACGGGGAGCCGGGGAAAACGCGGCAGTGGAAGCCCGCGCGGAGAGGAGTACAAGGGTTCACTGGTTCGGCTGCGGTGTGAGGCTGCCATCGCCGCAGGGCCTGGCCAGCGTTGGGAATAGTAGGGGGCGGTGAGGCCTCCGCGGCAGCACAGCCGGCCACGGGAGGCAGGAGCATGCGGCACGACCGGCGCTGCTTTGGGCGGCTGGAGCAAGAAGACCAGAGCTTGAAGAAGCACTACGGCCGTTGGATTGACATCGTACAGTCACTGGAGCTAGAATCGTTCATATTGACTAAAGTTGACAAAGGCCCCCGTCCCAGTGAACTTAGTAGGCCCACAAGTCAGCCTCCCACCAGGTGGGTCCCAGCTAGCAGGAGGAGTATTCATTTTTTTGTGCGTAATAAGGAGGCACTTCCGGTGGGTCCGAGCTGACAGCGGGGGGAACGTTTTTTTTGTGAAATACGCTGCCCGTCCGGTGGGTCCCAGCAGTCAGGGGGGAAAAGTTTTTTTGCGAAATAAGGTGGCCCGTCCGGTGGGTCCCTGCTGTCAGGTGGATGAATAATTATTTTGCGCGTCATAAGGAGGCACTTCCTTGCGGCCGCCTGGACCAAGCTGTCAGCCTCTCCATGTATAGTACTCTTCCGATGGAAGTCGGTCGTTGACCACGTTGACCACGCCGCGCCGAGAGCACCAGGGCGGTGGTCTGGACGACAGCGAGGCCTAGGAAGGGGACGACGCGGAGCCGGGGAAGACGCCGCAGTGGAAGCCCACGCGGAGAGGAGTACGAGGGTTCACTGGTTCGGCTGCGGTGTGAGGCTGCCGTCGCCACAGAATAACAGGGGGTGTGGGTGAGTAGGGGGATGGCCTGGCCAGCGGTGGGAGTAGTACGGGGCGGTGAGGCCTCCGCGGCATCACAGTCGGCCACGGGAGGCAGGAGCACGCGACACGACCGGCGTTGCTTTGGGCGGCTGGAGTAAGAAGACCAGAGGTTGAAGAAGCACTACGGCCGTTGGATGGACATCGTACGATCACTGCAGCTAGAATCGTTTATATTGACTAAGTTGACAAAGCCCTTGGTACGCGTCAACTTAGTAGGCCCACAACTCGGATTTGGCAGAGAACATATAGCCCATTTGCGATTCGTAAGAATGTACATCCCATTTTTTAATTCTAATGGAATTTACTACAGCACATTTATAGTTTGTTAAAAGTACAGCCCAACTTCTAGCTAGGACAACGATTAATAATTTCAAACAACCGCTCAAAACAGAATTCAAAAAAATTTCCCACATTTTGATGGGATCCGAAATATTTTTATCCGAAATTTCTAGTCAGGTTAAATATAATTTCAAAATAAAGTTGTATTACGTTAAAATCCAACGAAATATTGCGCGCGCAACAAGTAATGAAATTATAATTTTCAAATTCCAAAAATAATATATTTTTCAAACTAATTACGTGTTTGGTGCATAATAACTATCCAGTTATTATAATTACATCTCATTTATTATTTCTTAAAGTCCATTTTCTTATTAAGCCAATGCATACCTCCTAGGAAAGTTTGCAGCCCAGCGGGGTGGAGAATAACAAGTTGACCCGGATATTGTGTACAATTGTCGGCCCAGTTGCATTGCTGATGTTGAAAAAAAAGGCATGTGTAGTACAGTACAACCTAACATGGTTACTCAGCCCACATTCAGCGACGCCGGAAAGGCCCAAACAAGGCTTCTGTACAACTTTTTGAAGTCACTGAGCTCAATTAATAACTTAAGAAAAAAGTTAGATTACAGTGGAACCTAATTAAAAGCTGTCATGAGCAAATAAATAATTCAACGGGTCCCACTTGTGCGTGTGCGCGTGTGTGTGCGTGTGTGTGTGAGAGAGAGAGATAGAGAGAGAGACCCATCGGTCGATGCTCGTAAATACATCTTTCAGCCATATGCATTGCTGATGCTCAATAAAAATTTATATAGTTGACACAATCATATAGAACATCATAGCACACTGAACTTGCATACAAAAATTTCACGCATGCGGCACAATCAGGATGGAAGCAATGGATCGCTACGGGAAGGGCTATGTTGAAACCAACGAAGTCGTACGTAACGGTTCATCGTCTTTATAAATGACGGGAAATATCTTGAATGTTGTGCAAAGAAAACAGACAGACAACACAATAAGTTCTGCTAGCACATTAAGTTGACGTACAACCCTTTCTAAAAAAAGTTTAGGTAAAAAATTAGAACAAGTCACAATCAAATGTACTGGCATATCAGTGCTTCACACCCATAGCTCGGATTTAACTAGTACTCCCTCCGTCCCGAAATTCATGTCATGAGCGCAGTATAGTGGTGTTCTTCCAAAAAGCCCTTATGCTTTTAAACTCTGACAAATAAGTACCCGTCTCCTTCTTCCTCCTCCTTTGATCGGCCACGCGGCCCCACCCCCCACGGCCAGCCGCCCGTCGCCCGAGCAGGTCCTGCGCCGCCGACGAGCCCGCCCAGGAGACGCCCACAAACAGGCCCTGCGCGGCCGACGAGCCCGCCCAGGAGGACCTCCGTGACCCACCCACGAGCGGGGCCTCGGCCAATTGGTTCCGCCGCCCACCGCCGGCACGCCGTTCCGCCACCCACGAGCAGGATCTCCGCCGCCCGCTCACCAATGAGCAAGACCGGCGCCACCTAGGACACAGGTCGCCGCCCCTGATTCTGCCGCGCATCGCCCCCGCGAAGGCCCGCTTCGACAGCCAGCTGCTGCTGACGAGTAGCACCAAGAAGAAGGGGAACCACCTTTTGCTGGTGGTCGGCGACGCCTCTTCTAGTGGTGGCCGACGCCGACACCCCCCGATTCACGAACTCTGCTGCTGCCTCCTATTGCCTTCCCACGCCTGTGCTACTGCTGCTGCTGGCGGCTGATAGGAAAGTCCTACAGTAGTCCAGATGAAAGTTAGTTGAAATTCAAAGTGAATTGCACTGAAAACTGAAATTGAAAGTGAATTACACTGAATGGAAATTGGAACTGGTAATTGAAAAAGCAATCATCTGAAATTCATTTTGACTGTAATCACTGTTGGAGTACTTACTGTGACCAAATTTATGTGCATCATGGATTTATATGAAAGGATGCACTAGACTGGGGTAGATTTTCACTAGGATGCACTAGAACTGGTAATGTGCTCACTTTAGTGCGCAGCCGTAGCACATGCTCACCTTGTGAATTCAGCTCACACAACCAAGATTAACTTAGTAAATTCAGTTAAAGATGCATTTAGTCAATTGATTTGCTTAATACAGCAAGCCCTTTATTTAGTCAGCACTCTTAGAGCAATTTTACTGTCATGTTTACTGAATCTAAATCACAGGAGCACTATGATTTCTAAATTTGTTTCAGTCAACTTGTGTCAAAATTTGTTTCAAACAGTTTTCTGTCAACTTGTGAGCAGGAAAATGACTTTAGAAAATTCAGTTAACTGAGACTACAGTGAATAATGTTTCAAACAGTTGTGAGTAGAAGTGGTTAGAGCAAAGTGTTTGATAGCAGGATTAAGCTGCATTCTTTTCTTTTTCCCACCATGAACAGCAACTCAAAAGATAGCACACTGATTACAAATGACACTTTCTAAAATCCTCCACATCCATTTTCAACTTGAACACGGAGTATTTTCAGCAATTGGAACAAATTCTAAAATTTAGTCATTCTAAAATTTACTTTATGTGCAGTTAGAATGACTGAATTTTCTGCAATTGGGACAAATTCACCAAGACAGTTTACAACATCTTCTTTATGTGCAGTGTGAGTACAACTCCTAGTTCATAGTTCACACCTAGATCTCTCTGTTTTTTCAGTTCAAAACTAGTACAAATTCAGACTGAGCTCTGAAGCCCAAACAGAAATCTGAACCACCAGCAAATGCTCCGAAGATTCATGATGAAACACGCATGGACTACCAGACAAACTCCAAACATTTCTAGAGGCAGACTACCAAATCAGCAGCTCCCCAGACAGAAACCACCGAGCAAAACGAGAGCAGAATCGCCTCAAAACCTCAGGACATCAGACTGTCAGAGGCACCGAGCGAATCACCAGGACCTAGCCCCCTCCCTTAGCCCCCCCGCCACGACACTTGAAGATGTAGGCAGTAGCAGTACTAAAGACGAGCAACATTCAGTTTATACTTAGACATGAATAAGAACTCTGTCTAAACATTCAGTTTATACTTCAATATTAAATTGTCTAAAAATTCAGTATGCTATTGATAGGAGTAGTAAACATTCAGTCTAAATATGAACACTGTCAATATGTTCAGTTGACAGTACACTTCAAGATTCAGTATAATTATCAGAAATCTGAAATCTTGCTCAAAGATAGTGACTTGGGTCTGCAATTCACCAGCAAATCAGATCCAGAGGGGGAAGGGGAGGGGCACCTTTGGCAAGCTCGAGAACCTCCCGGATGCAAGGGCGTGCCCCCTTGGCGGTGGAGTCCTAGAGTGGACAGAGGAGCTCGCCCCCTTGGCAGTGTGGAGTCCTAGAGCGGACGAAGGACCTCGCCCCCTTGGCCGCGTGGAGTCCTAGAGTGGACTAAGGAGCCCCCTTGCCGCCACCATCTCGTCGCTGTTGCTGCGTGGCCAGGTAGCCGCGACTGCAGGAGACGCGCTCCTCACCCGACGACCGTCAGCAGCAGCTCCGTGCAGGCGACCGACAGAAGCAGCTCCGTCGCACCGTCTTGGTAGTCCCCGATGTAGATTGAGCATGGTCGCTGCAGATCAGAGTGCCGGAGGGGAAAATCACATTTTCACCGATGCGGAGGGACATGTGAGAGGAACAGAGCGCCGGTGACGCGCGCAAGGGAGAGGGCTCCAGCGCTGGCGAGGGAGAGGAACCGCGGGGAAGGGGGAGGAGGCGCAGGCGGCTTGGAGCTGCGTCGAGGGGAGCGGCGCAGGCGGCGCCGGCCGGTCGGAGAGTAAGGAGGAAGAAAGCGACTACACGGAGGGACTTCGGGTTTTGTCGGGAAAACGATGAGCAGTAAATTGCAAAATGACCGCCGCGACATGAATTTCGGGACGGAGGGAGTATCTGACAAGATTCAGTTGTTAACTCAAATTAGAGCACATCAAGGCAGCCAGCCCTGCCTCTTCTCCCAAAGAAGTAGTGGCCTCCGCCGCGCGATGGAGTAGGCCCTGTGCCATCCATCGTTTTGAGCAGCACGTGTAAAGTCTGATGTTGACTCCTATAATGGACGTCATCGAGACCCTGGCACCAGCGGCGGCGGCAGAACTTCGATTGATGGATTGACCACTTCTTCGACATGCACAAACACTCGATACAGGTACATCCCTAACGTGGTTCGCGGCGGCCTTGGTGGCGACGAATAGTACAACCCCGGTTCCTGCACCGGTATCTCAACACCAATCACCTTCGGTATGGTGGACGGCTTCTTCATCCATGCCATAACTGTCAGAGCCCAGCTGTCTGGAGGAACAAACATACTTACGAGCTCACCTCCAAGGTCATTGATACGCTCGTTCATGGACTCGCTATTCCAAGCACGTCGAGGCATGCCATGGAAGGTAAGCTTTGTTAAAAACTCAAGCTCAGAGGGCATCGAGCCCCATCCTGGGTGCCACCGTGCAAAGCTCACCAGTGCGCCATCGCAGAACAAACACCGAGAAGATTCGAACACACGACTGCAGTCGAAAGTTGTCCGGAACCTGACGAAGAAATCAGCCGGTGGCGGACAGACTTCGAGGAGCAAGTCACTTATTTGGATGCCGTGCGCAATGCCAAGAGCTTTGACAAGGTCGTCCGGCGAGACGGGTGGCCGGTCGCCGTTGATGGTTACCATCAGCACTTTGCCGGCAAACTGGTCGTCAAGCGCCGCCACGCCACTGTTCAGCGACAGCACGCAGCGACCGAAGGCAGGACTAACAAAATGCTCATGCATGCCCAATCAACGCCCTGCCACGATGCATGCAGTGGTCGATCTGGTGCATCAAGGACGGCATGCAGATCGTTCCACACTTGAGAAGAGGAAAAATGGAAAGGTAGAACGCGGCAGCAGAGGAAGAGAACGCTGGCTAACGAGGTTGGGAGGGGATCGAGCAGGAAGTTAAGGCTCCACGCCTAAAGGTTTTGGGAAACCATGATTTTGATACGTCTCCAACATATCTATAATTTTTGATTGCTCCATGCTATATTATCTACTGTTTTGGACATTATTGGGCTTTATTATCCACTTTTATATTATTTTTGGGACTATCCTATTAACCGGAGGCCCGGCCCAGAATTGCTGTTTTTTTGCCTGTTTTAGGGTTTCGAAGAAAAGGAATATCAAACGGAATGAAACCTTCGGGAACATGATTTTCTCATCGAATACAACTCAGGAGACTTGGACCCTACGTCAAGGCACGTAACAGGAGGCCACGAGGAAGAGGGTGCGCCCTACCCTACCATGCGCGAACCCCTCCCTCGTGGGCCCCATGTTGCTCCACCGACGTACTTCTTCCTCCTATATATACCCACGTACCCCCAAACGATCAGATACGGAGCCAAAACCCTAATTCCACCGCCGTAACTTTCTGTATCCACGATATCCCATCTTGGGGCTTGTTCCGAAGCTCCACCGGAGGGGGCATCGATCACGGAGGGCTTCCACATCAACACCATAGCCTCTCCGATGAAGTGTGAGTAGTTTACTTCAGACCTACGGGTCCATAGTTAGTAGCTGGATGGCTTCTTCTCTCTTTTTGGATCTCAATACAATGGTGTCCCCCTCTCTTGTGGAGATCTATTCGATGTAATCTTCTTTTCGCGGTGTGTTTGTTGAGACCGATGAATTGTGGGTTTATGATCAAGTCTTTCTATGAATAATATTTGAATCTTCTCTGAATTATTTTATGTATGATTGGTTATCTTTGCAAGTCTCTTCGAATTATCAGTATGGTTTGGCCTACTAGATTGATCTTTCTTGCAATGGGAGAAGTGCTTAGCTTTGGGTTCAATCTTGCGGTGTCCTTTCCCGGTGACAGTAAGGGCAGCAAGGCACGTATTGTATTGTTGCCATCGAGGATAACAAGATGGGGTTTTCTTCATATTGCATGAGTCTATCCGTCTACATCATGTCATCTTGCTTAAGGCGTTACTTTGTTTTTAACTTAGTACTCTAGATGCATGCTGGATAGCGGTCGATGAGTGGAGTAATAGTAGTAGATGCAGGTAGGAGTCAGTCTACTTGTCTCGGACGTGATGCCTATATACATGATCATACCTAGATATTATCATAACTATGCTCAATTCTGTCAATTGCTCAACAATAGTTTGTTCACCCACCGTAGAATACTTATGCTCTCGAGAGAAGCCACTAGTGAAACCTATGCCCCCCGGGTCTATCTTTATCATATCAATCTCCAACTACTTAGTTATTTACTTTGCTATTTACTTTGCCTTTATTTTACTTTGCATCTTTTATCATAAAAATATCAAAAATATTATCTTATCATATCTATCAGATCTCACTCTCGTAAGTGGCCCTATAGGGATTGACAACCCCTATTTGCGTTGGTTGCGAGGATTTATTTGTTTTGTGCAGGTGCGAGGGACTCGCGCGTAGCCACCTACTGGATTGATACCTTGGTTCTCAAAAACTGAGGGAAATACTTACGCTATTTTGCTGCATCATCCCTTCCTCTTCGAGGAAAACCAACGCAGTGCTAAAAGAGGTAGCAAGAAGGATTTCTGGCGCCGTTTCCGGGGAGGTCTACGCAAAAGTCAACATACCAAGTACCCATCACATACCCTTATCTCCCGCATTACATTATTTGCCATTTGCCTCTCATTTTCCTCTCCCCCACTTCACCTTTGCCGTTTTATTCGCCCTCTCTCTCTATCGTCCCTCTCTATTGCCTCTTGTTGTCCTCTTGCTTTTTGTTTGCTTGTGCGTTAGTTTGCTTGTTTTTCGTTATGGCTAGTCCCTTATCTTCTCCATTGTCTCCCGAGAATGAAATTCTAAATTTTAAGCAAAGGGAGGGTGAAAATCTAAAAGATGCTTGGTATAGAATTTGCAATGCTCAAAATAAATCTACTACGAAGCAATCTACTACCATTCTCCTTCGCAATTTTTATGTAGGCATTAATCCCTGGCACCGTTATGTTCTTGATACTATTACCGGAGGGAACTTTTTGGGTAGCCATACTTTTGATTCTTATAGTGCTATACTAGATTTATTTGGCTCACCCCCTCTCTTGGTTAATGGAACTATATTAACTTTGGAGCATGTAATGCAAAGGCTTGAGATTATTGAAAATAAGGTTGCTACCGTAGAGTTAATTGAAAATTTGGATAAAAATATCCACAGCCGAATCTCTCAATATGGATCTAAAGTAGGAGTTACTTTGAAAGATATTAAAGAAAAGGAACCCATAGTTAATGAGAAAATAAATCATGATTCCATTAGGATCGATAAACTTGAGAATATTACTACCAACTTGGGAACCGCTTTTTCTTCCGTAAAGAATACTCCAAGTACTTCCACTAAAGTTGCCAAGCTTATGTACGTTCCTAAAAATAAGGGTGAATCTTCTAGTAAGGAAAATGCGGATCTCAAATCTATAAGTGTTCATCCCAATCTTTTTGCTATCATTAAGGAACCATTTGTTACAAATGAATTTTTCGATCTTGTGCCTAAAAGCTTGATAATTAATAAAAAGGAAGAAATTCCTAAAGATGGTAGATGTCTCATTGAAGAATTTCCTACCAAATATGGCAATACCTAGATCTATTCTTGTTTGTTATGCTTAGCTACGGGCGTTAAACAATAGCGCTTGTTGGGAGGCAACCCAATTTTATTTTTATTCCTTGCTTTTTGCTCCTGTTTAGTAATAAATAAATTATCTAGCCTCTGTTTTGGTTGTGTTTTTTGTGTTTAATTAGTGTTTGTGCCAAGTAGAACCGTTGGGAAGACTTGGGGAATGTCTTGTTGAACTTGCTGTAAAAAACAGAAACTTTAGCGCTCATGAGAACTGCTGTCATTTTTATTTGGAAATTGCTATTTAGTTAATTACTTTCACAGATGATTAATAGATAAATTCCTCACGTCCAGCAATTTATTTTAGAATTTTTGGGATTCCAGATCTTGCGCTAGCTACAGATTACTACAGACTGTTCTGTTTTTGACAGATTCTGTTTTTCGTGTGTTGTTTGCTTATTTTGATGAATCTACGGCTAGTAAAATAGTTTATAAACCATAGAGAAGTTGGAATACAGTAGGTATAACACCAATACAAATAAAGAATGAGTTCATTACAGTACCTTGAAGTGGTCTTTTATTTTCTTTCGCTAACAGAACTCACGAGATTTTCAACTTTAAGTTTTGTGTTGTGAAGTTTTCAAGTTTTGGGCAAAGATTTGATGGATTATGGAACAAGGAGTGGCAAGAGCCTAAGATTGGGGATTCCCATGGCACCCCCAAGATAATGTAAGGATACCTAAAAGCCAAAGCTTGGGGATGCCCCGGAAGGCATCCCCTCTTTCGTCTACTTCTATCGGTAACTTTACTTGGAGCTATATTTTTTATTCGCCACATGATATGTGTTTTTCTTGGAGCGTCTTGTATGATTTGAGTCTTTTCTTGTTAGTTTACCACAATCATCCTTGCTGTACACACCTTTTTAGAGAGCCATACATGATTTGGAATTTGTTAGAATACTCTATGTGTTTCGCTTATATCTTTTGAGTTTTATAATTTTGCTCTAGTACTTCACTTATATCTTTTAGAGCACGGTGGTGGATTTGTTTTATAGAAACTATTGATCTCTCATGCTTCACTTAGATAATTTTGAGAGTCTTAAATAGCATGGTAATTTGCTTAAAGTCTTAATATGCCTGGTAGACAAGATTAATAATAAAACTCTCTTATGAGTGTGTTGAATACTATGATAAGTTTGATACTTGATAATTGTTTTGAGATATAAAGATGGTGATATTAAAGTCATGCTAGTTCAGTAGTTGTGAATTTGAGAAATACTTGTGTTGAAGCTTGTGATTCCCGTAGCATGCACGTATGGTGAACTGTTATGTGATGAAGTCGGAGCATGATTTATTTATTGATTGCCTTCCTTATGAGTGGCGGTCGGGGACGAGCGACGGTCTTTTCCTACCAATATATCCCCCTAGGAGCATGCGCGTAATACTTTTCTTTGATAACTTGTAGATTTTTGCAATAAGTATATGAGTTCTTTATGACTAATGTGAGTCCATGGATTATACGCACTCTCACCCTTCCACCTTTGCTAGCCTCTCTAATACCGCACACCTTTTCGTCGGTATCATACACCCACCATATACCTTCCTCAAAACAGCCCCATACCTACCTATTATGGCATTTCCATAGCCATTCTGAGATATATTTCCATGCAACTTTCCACCGTTCCGTTTATGACACACTCCATCATTGTCATATTTCTTAGCATGATCATGTAGTTGACATAGTATTTGTGGCAAAGCCACCATTCATAATTCTTTCATACTTGTCACTCATGCATCATTGCATATCCCGGTACACCGCCGGAGGCATTCATATAGAGTCATATTTTGTTCTAAGTATCGAGTTGTAATTGTTGAGTTGTAAGAAAAATAAAAGTGTGATGATCATCATTATTAGAGCATTGTCCCAAGTGAGGAAAAGATGATGGAGACTATGATTCCCCCACAAGTCGGGATGAGACTCCGGACAAAAAAAAAGGGAGAAAGAAAAGAGGCCATAAAAAGAGAGAAGGCCCAAAGAAAAAAATGAGAGAAAAAGAGAGAAGGGACAATGTTACTATCCTTTTACCACACTTGTGCTTCAAAGTAGCACCATGATCTTCATAGTAGGGAGTCTCTCATGTTATCACTTTCATATACTAGTGGGAATCTTGCATTATAGAACTTGGCTTGTATATTCCAATGATGGGCTTCCTCAAATTGCCCTAGGTCTTCATGAGCAAGCAAGTTGGATGCACACCCACTTAGTTTCTTTTTGAGCTTTCATATACTTACAGCCGTAGTGCATCCGTTGCATGGCAATCCCTACTCACTCACATTGATATCTATTGATGGGCATCTCCATAGCCCGTTGATACGCCTAGTTGATGTGAGACTATCTTCTTCCTTTTTGTCTTCTCCACAACCACCACTCTAGTCCACCTATAGTGCTATATCCATGGCTCACGCTCATGTATTGCGTGAAGATTGAAAAAGTTTTGAGAATGTCAAAAGTATGAAACAATTGCATGGCTTGTCATCGGGGTTGTGCATGATTTAAATATTTTTTGTGGTGAAGATAGAGCATAGCCAGACTATATGATTTTGTAGGGATAACTTTCTTTAGCCATGTTACTTTGAGAAGACATAATTGCTTTGTTAGTATGCTTGAAGTATTATCGTTTTGATGTCAATATGAACTTTTTTCTTGAATCTTCCGGATCTGAATATTCATACCACAATTAAGAAGAATTACATTAAAATTATGCCAAGTAGCACTCCACATCAAAAATTCTGTTTTTATCATTTACCTACTCGAGGACGAGCAGGAATTAAGCTTGGGGATGCTTGATACGTCTCCAACGTATCTATAATTTTTGATTGCTCCATCCTATATTATCTACTGTTTTGGACATTATTGGGCTTTATTATCCACTCTTATATTATTTTTGGGACTAACCTATTAACCGGAGGCCCAACCCAGAATTGTTGTTTTTGCCTGTTTTAGGGTTTCGAAGAAAAGGAATATCAAACGGAGTGCAAAAGGAATGAAACCTTCTGGAACATGATTTTCTCATCGAACTCAGGAGACTTGGACCCTACGTCAAGGCACGTAACAGGAGGCCACGAGGTAGGGGGGCGCGCCCTACCCTTCCAGGTGCGCCCCCACCCTCGTGGGCCCCCTATTGCTCCATCGACGTACTTCTTCCTCCTATATATATAGCCACGTACCCCCATACGATTAGATACGGAACCAAAACCCTAATTCCACCGCCGTAACTTTCTGTATCCACGAGATCCCATCTTGGGGCCTGTTCCGGAGCTCCGGCGGAGGGGGCATCGATCACGGAGGGCTTCTACATCAACACCATAGCCTCTCCGATGAAGTGTGAGTAGTTTACTTCAGACCTACGGGTCCATAGTTAGTAGCTAGATGGCTTTATAAGAGCGTCTTCTTCTAGTACCTATGAAAATAAAGATGAAGATCTAAAAGTTATTGATGTGTCCCCTATTAAATCTTTGTTTTGCAATATGAATCTTGATAATGATGGGACTGAATATGATCCACCTTTACCTAGAAGGCGTTCCAAGAATTCGGAATTTGTTGATCTTGATGCTAAATTTGATAAAAGTGGGATTGAAGAAATTAAAACCCTAGATGTTGCTAAACCCACTATTATGGATTTCAAGGAATTTAACTATGAAAATTGCTCTTTGATTGATTGTATTTCCTTGTTCAATCCGTGCTAAATTCACCTCACGCTTATAGTCAAAATAAAGCGTTTACTAAACATATCGTTGATGCCTTGATGCAATCTTATGAAGAAACACTTGAATTAGAAGTTTCTATCCCTAGAAAACTTTATGATGAGTGGGAACCAACTATTAAAATTAAAATTAAAGATCATGAATGCTATGCTTTATGTGATTTGGGTGCTAGTGTTTCCACGATTCCAAAGACTTTGTGTGATTTGTTAGGTTTCCGTGATTTTGATGATTGCTCTCTAAATTTTCACCTTGCGGATTCCACTATTAAGAAACCTATGGGAAGAATTAATGATGTTCTTATTGTTGCAAATATGAATTATGTGCCCGTAGATTTTATTGTTCTTGACATAGATTGCAATCCTTGATGTCCTATTATTCTTGGTAGACTTTTCCTTAGAACAATTGGTGCAAAAATTGATATGAAGGGAGGAAATATTAGATTCCAATTTACATTAAGGAAAGGCATGGAACACTTTCCTATAAAGAAAATGAAATTACCTTATGAATCTATTATGAGAGCCACTTATGTATTGCCTACCAAATATGGCAATACCTAGATCTATTCTTGCTTGTTATGCCTAGCTAGGGGCGTTAAACGATAGCGCTTGTTGGGAGGCAACCCAATTTTATTTTTATTAATTGCTTTTTGCTCCTGTTTATTAATAAATAAATTATCTAGCCTCTGTTTTGGTTGTGTTTTTTGTGTTTAATTAGTGTTTGTGCCAAGTAGAACCGTTGGGAAGACTTGGGGAAAGTCTTGTAGAACTTTCTGTAAAAAACAGAAACTTTAGCGCCCACAAGAACTGCTGTCATTTTTGTTTGGAAAGTGATATTTAGTTTATTCTTTTTGAAGATGATTAATAGATAAATTCCTCACGTCCAGAAATTTATTTTAGAATTTTGGGGGTTCCAGATCTTGTGCTAGCTACAGATTACTACAGACTGTTCTGTTTTTGACAGATTCTGTTTTTCGTGTGTTATCTGCTTATTTTGATGAATCTATGGCTAGTAAAATAGTTTATAAACCATAGAGAAGTTGTAATACAGTAGGTATAACACCAATATAAATAAATAATGAGTTCATTACAGTACCTTGAAGTGGTCTTTTATTTTCTTTCGCTAACGGAACTCACGAGATTTTCTACTTTAAGTTTTGTGTTGTGAAGTTTTCAAGTTTTGGGTAAAGATCTGATGGATTATAGAACAAGGAGTGGCAAGAGCCTAAGCTTGGGGATGCCCATGGCACCCCCAAGATAATGTAAGGACACCTAAAAGCCAAAGCTTGGGGATGCCCCGGAAGGCATCCCCTCTTTCGTCTACTTCTATCGGTAAGTTTACTTGGAGCTATATTTTTATTCGCCACATGATATGTGTTTTGCTAGAAGCGTCTTGTATGATTTGAGTCTTTGCTTGCTAGTTTACCACAATCATCCTTTCTGTACACACCTTTTGAGAGATCCATACATGATTTGGAATTTGTTAGAATACTCTATGTGCTTCGCTTATATCTTTTGAGTTATATAATTTTGCTCTAGTACTTCACTTATATCTTTTAGAGCACGGTGGTGGTTTTGTTTTATAGAAACTATTGATCTCTCATGCTTCACTTAGACTATTTTGAGAGTCTTAAATAGCATGGTAATTTGCTTAAAGTCATAATATGCTTGGTATACAAGATTAATAATAAAACTCTCTTATGAGTGTGTTGAATACTATGATAAGTTTGATACTTGATAATTGTTTTGAGATATAAAGATGGTGATATTAAAGTCATGCTAGTTGAGTAGTTGTGAACTTGAGAAATACTTGTGTTGAAGCTTGTGATTCCCGTAGAATTCACGTCTTGTGAACCGTTATGTGATGAAGTCGGAGCATGATTTATTTATAGATTGCCTTCCTTATGAGTGGCGGTCGGGGACGAGCGATGGTCTTTTCCTACCAATCTATCCCCCTAGGAGCATGCACGTAATACTTTGCTTTGATAACTTGTAGATTTTTGCAATAAGTATATGAGTTCTTTATGACTAATGTTGAGTCCATGGATTATACGCACTCTCACCCATCCACCTTTTCTAGCCTCTCCAATACCGCGCACCTTTCGCTGGTGTCATACACCCACCATATACCTTCCTCAAAACAGCCACCATACCTACCTGTTATGGCATTTCCATAGCCATTTCGAGATAATTGCCATGCAACTTTCCACCGTTCCATTTATCATGACACACTCCATCATTGTCATATTGCTTAGCATGATCATGTAGTTGACATCGCATTTGTGGCAAAGCCACCGTTCATAATTCTTTCATACTTTTCACTCATGAGAAATTGCATATCCTGGTATACCGCCGTAGGTATTCATATAGAGTCATATTTTGTTCTAAGTATCGAGTTGTAATTGTTGAGTTGTAAAAAAATAAAAGTGTGATGATCATCATTATTAGAGAATTGTCCCAGTGAGGAAAGGATGATGGAGACTATGATTCCCCCACAAGTCGGGATGAGACTCCAGACGAAAAAAAATAAGAGAAAAGAGGCCATAAAAAAAGAAAAGGCCCAAAGAAAAAAATTAAAAAAATGAGAGAAAAAGAGAGAAGGGACAATGTTACTATCCTTTTACCACACTTGTGCTTCAAAGTAGCACCATGATCTTCATAGTAGAGAGTCTCTCATGTTGTCACTTTCATATACTAGTGGGAATTTTTCATTATAGAACTTGGCTTGTATATTCTAGTGATGGGCTTCCTCAAATTGCCCTAGGTCTTCATGAGCAAGCAAGTTGGATGCACACCCACTTAGTTTCTTTTTGAGCTTTCATATACTTATAGCTCTAGTGCATCCGTTGCTTGGCAATCCCTACTCACTCACATTGATATCTATTGATGGGCCTAGTTGATGTGAGACTATCTTCCCTTTTTGTCTTCTCCACAACCACCACTCTATTCCACATATAGTGCTATATCCATGGCTCACGCTCATGTATTGCGTGAAAATTGAAAAAGTTTTGAGAATGTCAAAAGTATGAAACAATTGCTTGGCTTGTCATCAGGGTTGTGCATAATTTAAATACTTTGTGTGGTGAAGATAGAGCATAGGCAGACTATATGATTTTGTAGGGATAACTTTCTTTAGCCATGTTATTTTGAGAAGACATAATTGCTTTGTTAGGATGCTAGAAGTATTATTATTTTCTATGTCAATATGAACTTTTGTCTTGAATCTTTTGGATCTGAATATTCATACCACAGTTAAGAAGAATTACATTAAAATTATGCCAAGTAGCACTCCACATGAAAAATTCTGTTTTTATCATTTACCTACTCGAGGACGAGGAGGAATTAAGCTTGGGGATGCTTGATACATCTCCAACATATCTATAATTTTTTATTGCTCCATGCTATATTATCTACTGTTTTGGACATTATTGGGCTTTATTATCCACTTTTATATTATTTTTGGGACTAACCTATTAACCGGATGCCCAGCCCAGAATTGCTGTTTTTTGCCTGTTTTAGGGTTTCAAAGAAAAGTAATATCAAACGGAGTCCAAAGATAATGAAACCTTCTGAACATGATTTTCTCAACAAATAAGACACGGGAGACTTGGACCCTACGTCAAGAAAAGAAACAGGAAGCCACGAGGTAGGGGGAGCGCCCTCCACCCTCGTGGGCCCCCTGTTGCTCCATCGACGTACTCCTTCCTCCTATATATACCTACGTACCCCCAAATGATCAGATACGGAGCCAAAACCCTAATTCCACTGCCATAACTTTCTGTATCCACGAGATCCCATCTTGGGGCCTGTTCCGGAGCTCCGCCAGAGGGGGCATCGATCACGGAGGGCTTTTACATCAACACCATAGCCTCTCCCATGAAGTGTGAATAGTTTACCTCAGACCTTCGGGTCCATAGTTAGTAGCTAGATGGCTTCTTCTCTCTTTCTAGATCTCAATAAAATGTTCTCCCCCTCTCTTGTGGAGAACCATTCGATGTAATCTTCTTTTTGCGGTGTGTTTGTTAAGACCGATGAATTGTGGGTTTATGATCAAGTCTATCTATGAATAATATTTGAATCTTCTCTGAATTCTTTTATGTATGATTGGTTATCTTTGCAAGTCTCTTTGAATTATCAGTTTGGTTTGGCCTACTAGATTGATCTTTCTTGCAATGGGAGAAGTGCTTAGCTTTGGGTTCAATCTTGCGGTGTCCTTTCCCGGTGACAGTAAGGGCAGCAAGGCACCACTACAAGAAATATGTCAACTAGTGACCTTCTGTCAGTGACCCTGGAATAATTGGTCATAGATCTATGACCATTTGAGACCAATTGGTCAAAAGCTGTTCGGGGGGCTCCAAACCCTAAACCATTGCGACCATTTTGGTCAGAAAGGCCGTAATTTCCTTACACGAAATGGTCGTAAAGCAAACAGCGCTAGTCCGCTGCCTTATTTCTAGTTGTTAACGACCAATATAGATGGTCATATCCTTGTAAATTGTGGTGGGTTGCGATGACTAGGCGCCATCTCATCAGTTTTGCCTATGTGTCATGTCCATGTGTCAATTTTTGCCCTAGGTTGTGAAGCAACCTATATTTCTGTTATTCCAAAAATTCCCAAAAAATTCTCATAAATTGTTTGGATCATATCTTCATCAAATATGTCAAAAATCTTCCTTGCCTAGTTCAAAAATAATTCAACAATATTCATTTTCCTATTCTGTTCAGAGGAGCACTTTGTGAAGGAAGTACCACTTTGGCATGTCTAAATAGTATCCATTTTCTACAGGGCTTTCCTATCCCTAATAACCATCCTACACCAAATGCCAGCTCAATCCATTCATTATTTTGAGGCCAGCTTCAACATTCGTATTTATGTCCAGTGAGGTACTTTGCAAAGCAAGTACCACCTAGGCTCCTCCTTTTGAGCTGAAAATTTGTGAAGACGGTCTTCTTATTAACTAATCATCCTGAGCCAAAACTCACGCCCATTAGCCATGTACATTTCCCATACCGCTAATCAAACACTTGGCTGCTAATTCATGTTTGAGCATCGATCGGTCTCCTCGTGAGAATCTTATGTTGTAATTTTCTTCCTAGCACGTACCTAGGGAGTGCCCCACCCACTAGACATGCGTAGGCCACCCAGAATACATGGCAATGCCACGGTCACGCGGTGACCACGCGGCGGGCATGCGAGTTTACGCACTCTAGAGTTGGGGCCCTCGGCCACCGGCCAAACCTCGACGTATCACCACCAAAACATGTATTTATGATTAAATAGGTACTTATGTAACTAGAAATGGTTTTTCGAAAAAATAAATAGCAAACTATGAGGCAGCTGCAGTTCAAATTTTACCCGCTTCCAACTGAATCGGCGGAAATTTGTCTTTTTCACGAGAGGTGGATCAAAACTTTTTACACCCAACCATTTTGTCAATTGTGAATTAAATATGTCCTAGTATTTTAGAAAATTGATTTGGTCCAATTTTGCAACAATTATTTGGGAGGTCCTTCACAAAAAAACCTCGTTTGGGGCACTCAAAAAATGAAAAATGGTGTCAATTGTGAATTAAATATGTCCTAGTATTTTAGAAAATTGATTTGGTCCAATTTTGCAACAATTATTTGGGAGGTCCTTCACAAAAAAACCTCGTTTGGGGCACTCAAAAAATGAAAAATTGTTTTTTCGTCCAAAGAAAATGAAAACTTCCTTTGGCAACATTGTTTGCCATTCCAATATGCACCCTTGTGCACAATATGACATCATTTGAACAAACTATGCCATGAATGTGCCATAAGATTGATCATTTTTGGCTTGGAAGCCATCGATCTCCACACGTGATTGCTATTTTTCCTGGGAACTTGGCCACATATAATGACACAATGCGAAGGTTTCCCAATTTTTTGATTTTTTTTGAATTTTTTATGCCCGTTTCAAAATGCGGTCAAAACGGCGGGAATGACCGTTCCTAGCTAGTGGTTGAATCTTGGAATTTTTTTGGTGTTTCTCTGATTAAATAGGTACTTATGTACCTAGAAATGATTTTTGGAAAAAATAAATAGCAAACTATGAGGCAGCTGCAGTTCAAATTACCCACTTCCAACTAAATCGGCGGAAATTTGTTTCACGAGAGGTGGATCAAAACTTTTTACACCACTATTTTGTCAATTGTATTAAATATGTCCTAGTATTTTAGAAAATTGTTGGTCATTTTGCAACAATTTTGGGAGGTCCTTCACAAAAAAACCTTTTGGGGCTGTTTTTCCAAAAATGAAAACTTCCTTTGCATTGTTTGCCATTCCAATATGCACCCTTGTGCATAATATGACATCATTTGAACAAACTATCATGAATGTGCCATAAGATATCATTTTTGGCTTGGAAGCCATCGATCTCCACACGATTGCTTTTTCCGGAACTTGGCCACATATAATGACACAATGAAGTTCCCATTTTGATTTTTTTGATTTTATGCCCGTTTCAAAATGGTCAAAGGCGGGAAGCCGTCTAGCTAGTGGTTGAATCTGAATTTTTTTGGCGTTTGATTAAATAGGTACTTGTCCAGAAATGATTTTTGGAAAAAATAAATAGCAAACTATGAGGCAGGCAGTTCAAATTTTACCCGTCCAACTGAATCGGCGGAAATTTGTTTTTCACGAGAGGATCAAATTTTACACCCAACTATTTTGTCAATTGTGATAAATATGTCCTAGTATTTTAGAAAATTGATTTGGCATTTGCAACAATTATTTGGGAGGTCCTTCACAAAAAAACATCCTTGGGCACTCAAAAAATGAAAAAGTTTTTTCGTCCAAAGAAAATGAAAACTTCCTGCAACATTGTTTGCCATTCCAATATGCACCCTTGTGCACAATATGAATTTGAACAAACTATCATGAATGTGCCATAAGTTCATTTTTGGCTTAAGCCATCGATCCACGAGACAACATTGTTTGCCATTCCAATATGCACCCTTTTGCACAATATGAGATCATTTGAACAAACTATGCCATGAATGTGGCCATAAGATTGATCATTTGGCTTGAAAGCAATTGATCTCCACACGTGATACTCGTTTCTGAGAACACTTTTTTAAAATAATTGCCGTATTACAAGTTTGTTATTTTTATTGGGAACTTGGCCACATATAATGACACAATGCGAAGGTTTCCCAATTTTTTTATTTTTTTTGAATTTTTTATGCCCGTTTCAAAATGCGGTCAAAACGGCGGGGATGACCGTTCCTAGCTAGTGGTTGAATCTTGGAATTTTTTTTGCGTTTCTCTGATTAAATAGGTACTTATGTACCCAGAAATGATTTTTGGAAAAAAGAAATAGCAAACTATGAGGCAGCTGCAGTTCAAATTTGACCCACTTCGAGCTGAATCGGTGGAAATTTTTCTTTTTCACGAAAGGTGGATCAAAACTTTTTACACCCAAACATTTTGTCAATTGTGCATTAAATATGTCCTCGTATTTTAGAAAATTGATTTGGTCCAATTTTGCAAGAATTATTTGGGAAGTCCTTCACAAAAAACCTCCTTTTGGGCACTCAAAAAATGGAAAATAGTATTTTCGTCCAAAGAAAATGAAAACTTCATTAGGCAACATTGTTTGCCATTCCAATATGCACCCTTTTGCATAATATGAGATCATTTGAACAAGCTATGCCACGAATGTGGCCATAAGATTGATCATTTGGCTTGAAAGCCATTGATCTCCACGCGTGATAGCTCGTTTTTTAGAACACTTTTTTAAAATAATTGCCATATTACAAATTTGTTATTTTTACTGGGAACTTGGCCACATATAATGACACAATGTGAAGGTTTCCCAATTTTTTAATTTTTTTTTGAATTTTTTATGCCCGTTTCAAAATGCGGTCAAAACGGCGGGGATGACCGTTCCTAGCAAGTGGTTGAATCTTGAAATTTTTTTGGTGTTTCTCTGATTAAATAGGTACTTATGTACCTAGAAATGATTTTTGGAAAAAATAAATAGCAAACTATGAGGCAGCTGCAGTTCAAATTTGACCCGCTTCCAATTGAATCGGCGGAAATTTGTCTTTTTCACGGGAGGTGGATCAAAACTTTTTACACCCAACCATTTGGTCAATTGTATATTAAATATGGCCTAGTATTTTAGGAAAATGATTTGGTACAATTTTGTAACAAATATATGATAGGTCCTTCACAAAAAACTTATTTTGGGCACTCGAAAATGAAAAGTGAAATTTCCGTGCAAAGAAAATGAAAAGTTCCTTAAGCAAAATTGTTTGCCATTTCAAGATGCACCCTTGTGCAATTATTTGGTAGATTCTTCTTCACAAAAAAATCATTTTGGACACTAAAAAATTAAAAATAAAATGCTGACATGACTTTACATTTTATTTTTATTTGACCACGACCAATTTTGGATGGTCATAACGTCCAATTTTAGATGGTCATAACGTCATACACACGTACTCCGTTCTGATTGGGCCATAGCCATCTCATGCGGATCATGCATCAAACACGGTTGGATGCTCCTGGATCCAACGGTAGCCCTTGCCCCCTCACCTCTCAGGGCATGGCCAATGCATAGCCCCAGGGTGATGCCTCACATGCCATGTAGGATCGAATAACAGAAAAAGTAGGTTCGGATGGGGAAGCGGGATCCTCTTCAGGAGGCGGGTGCTTAGAGACAAAAAGTGTGGTCCAGTGCATAAAGTTGAAAAACTTGAAATGGAGAGGAGGGATGCATGTGTAGTGAGAGTCACTTTCCTTTTTTTGATGAGGTCCACTAGTAGTAGCTTGTATTGGGGAGAAAAAATCAACACATATGCTTCAAATTACTTTTTATCATGAGGCATATGTATCCATATACCACCATTGTACATGCCCTCACGCACACCACAGCCCAAACCTTAGCTCACATCACACCCCTTCCCTCATCGCACCCCTCCTCCCCCCATCTCCTCGCCGCCCCCGCCCCCCCCCGATCCAATCTCTCCCCGCCGCATCCCGATCCAACCTCCCACCCACTGCCGACCTCGTCGTCCCTCCCTCCCCTCACCATCTCTCCCTCGTCTCTCCCTCTCCCCCGCACCACTCCTCGCCTACTACATCAACCGGATGGGCCAGACGCTGCGCCTCGTCCGCCCGCCCGTGCTCTGGGTCGTCGTCGAGGCCAGCAAGCCCACCCCGGAGGCAGCCCTCGCACTGCACCGCACCGCCGTCATGCACCGCTACGCCGGCTGCTGCGGCGGCCTCAATGCCCCCCCCCCCCGCAGTCGACTTCCGCCCGCACCAGCTCAACGCCGGCCTCGAGGTCGTCGAGAACCACCTCCTCGATGGCGTCGTCTACTTCGCCGACGAGGAGGGCGTCTACTCCCTGCCGCTCTTTGACCGCCTCCCCCAGATCAGGCATCTCCCCCTCCACTCCGCCGCTCCGCTTCATCTCCATCGTGATTCGGTGCCGCCGACCACCCCCGTGTCTCTGTCACCCCCCCATGTAAGCAACGATGCCCACTCGTCCTCTGCGTCGCCCCTCCCCGCACGCACCTGGGCCGCCTCCCCTTCGCCTGTCGTACGAGGCCCAGCAGCCCTCTGTTGGATTTGGTTTTCAAATTGAACATTTTGGTGTGGTGCCCTGTATCAAGAATTCAATCTGATACTTCTGAAACTGAAGGATTGAACAGGAGCCTGTAGTTGACAGACTAGTATTCCCTTGTCAAATGCTTACTCCATTTTACTAGATTTAGTTATACCCTGCAATTTTTTTACAAAGGTTATACCCTGCAGTTTAGCTCTGTGTTATGAGGTACTGACCATATGTGTGTTGATATTGATGTATCTGATAGTTCACTTGCAGCAAATCTTGCATCAATTAGGGATTCTTCAACGGAAATTCTCTTTCATTGTACCACCAAATACTGAAGTTTTGCTATGTGTTTTTGTCTATATAGAATTGCATTGATTCCCTCTTCTTTCAGTAGTTACATGGCTTGAGGTCTTTGTATTCTTTTGAATAGGATGTACTGTTCTATGCAAAAGATCTGATTTGCACAAACATAGTTATCTGCATGTGCTTCCTGACTTGGTATTTTGTTATATCTTGTTGGTTGAATGTATGGTGGTTCCAGTACAGTGGTAGTATATTCAGGTTTGGTGTGTTGCTGTGAGGTTAATCCCTTCGGAAACATTCTTTGAGAATTTTGTAATGCCTCCTTTGGGGTGTTGATACACTATTGCGCAAGTTCTATTGTATGTGAGTTTCTTTTGTTACTGCAAAGCATTGATACAATATGTCATTTGCAGGGAGCTCGCTCTGCATCCGAGTCTTAGTCATCCTGCACAACAAGGAGCCAGACCAAGGGAGCAAGCAGCGCTGCTGGTTCCTTGAGACATGTGCATGTGTGGAGTAATTTTGCTTAGAGTATTTAACAAGATTGTGACGAATGTCACTGACACAACTTATATAGTTTGGTCTTCGTCTCATTTAGTTATTGCATCTTGTGTTCCTGTAGTATACTAACAAATGCCTCGCTGTGAGTTGTTGGTTGTTCTCATTCTAGTCTGAATATGATCATGCATCTTGTAGAATTGGATTTCTCTGGCTGTTCCATAAACTGAATTTGGTTCAGTTAAAAAACTGCACTACCTGACAGTTTTGGGCAGCGAGCTTCTAACTGAAAAACGAGTTTGTTATGCTCATAATTTCAAGTTGTCCTCTACATATGAGTTGTAAAGCATGTTCTAAGGTTTTCGTAGAGTACTCGTTTGCTTCATTTGGATGTATGGTTTGAGAGCAGCCATCTATTTAGTTTCCTGTCTAGAAATATAGTACAGTTTAATGTCGGTGGCGGTCTTGTCTTAGATAGATTCTGTAGTGTATTAATCTCACTGGGTAGAGTGGCCTACTTGCACATATAGTACAGTTTAATGTCGACATCATCATCATCAGGTCCCTGTTCCCTCTATTCTCTCCTACCTTGTGATGTTAGTCTGTGTGCGCTCACTAGTATTGTTAGATCCTGTAAGTTGAATCGATGGTGGTGGTAGTAGAGTAGTATTTTTCGTCAGGTGAACCTGTTATAACTGACCATATCAGCACTAGTATCACATTTAGATTTAAAATGCTGACTGGAAATGTGTGTACTCGGTATTAGTCTTGTAGCATGGTCAGATTTAGAGACTCAACTCGTTTCTTCTTTTGTTCCTACAAGACGATTCAGCTTAACTTTAAAAAGTAACAGTAAATTTGGATACTGCCAGACACAAGAGAAGACTGTTACAACGATAGTATGTGCTACATTTGATCCCGGGTTGTATAACATATCTGTTACTGCAGGTCACCCATCCTTGAGGAGCAGAAGGAGGGACGCATCTAGCTGGCCATCAAGGGCCTGCTCTGCTCCTCTTCTTTCTTGACCATCGGTAACTCCAGGTTCCCGGGCTTCCAAGGCGCGCCAGCACACCGCCTCCATGCCTCCTCTGCTCTCCGGGCTCGGACCAATCCCTCGACCCTTCAGGTACGCACGTCTCCTGCTATTATCTCAGCCCTATGAGTGCCAACTTGCCTCTTGCCTGCCAAGAGTGTTGACTGAATTGCTTCTGATACATGTATGTGTGTGTTTGTGTGCAGCACAAGCCCTGCAGCAGCCGACGTGGGTTCAGGTGTCCCCTCCCTGATGGCTATAAATCTACCATGCTCTGCTAATTTTATGCGAGCACTGTTAGGCGTCCATTTGTATTTGCAAATTAGGAGCAGCTTGCAGAATATGTGCCGTCCAAAGCGTTGCCTTAATACGATATGCGTATCATTAGCTAGTATCCATATGGAGATAGTTTAGTAGAGGAAGAAATAAACACCTATGTCTCTTGGTCCGTGAAATTGCATTGGAGAGATGGGTCTATTATATATAGGCGATACATTACACTAGTTGAATTTGACCACGCACCAACTCCAACAAGTGATACGTGCATGCTAATTGTTATTAGCTTCAAAACCTAGTAAATTCCTTCTTGCACTAGGTACACCCTTGAATTTTTGTCCTTTACAACCTGATCGATGTACAACCTGTTTGCTTGAAAGTAATTTTAGTTGATTCTTTGATGGAGCGCTAAGACTATGCGTGGAACATTAGTTTTTATTATCTAAAACTACCGCCCTGTGATATGCAGGTGCCTAGCTTTTTTTTATTAGTTTTTATTATATAAAGTACCTCCCTGGAACATTGTTTGTGACCTTGTTTCCACTGATATGCAGGATATTGTTTGCTGCTTATGCTTTTCTGATCGACTGTATCAGGCAGTAACACATTAATTAGTCTCTTGGTTACTTGAAATCAAATCCATGATTTTGTTATGTACTGTTTTCTCACAGTTAAGTACAAGTTAACCTTTCATGTTAAGGCAAACCTGAGAACACTTGCTTGTGAGAACCAACTGGACTTCTTAGATATATCCAAGTGAAGATGTATTGTTACTATGGCAGTGAATTTTATCTATGTGAGATTAGAATTTGAGTGCCATCATTCATCTTATGGTATCTTGTTCTCTGTGATAACTGTTGACTTGCAAGATACAATGTTGATTTACTATATATACCCGCACAGCAAGTATATGGTGTTGTCTTATGGTTATGCTGCCTATGTCACCGATATTTAACTCTGCTATCTCATTATGTCTTTATTATAAGCTTGGCTAACCTTGTAGATGTTGTCCTTCGTTCATCTACAGGACACCATCATGCATATGTTTATTCGGTTTGAACTTTGCATATGTTTTTTTGGTTTGAACTTTGCATATGTTTGTTTAGTTTGAACTCTGCATGACATGAAGTAATTATTTCCAGTGTTTTTTTCAACTTTTTTTCGCTGTCACTTGATATATACTTAGATTTTGTTCTACTTGGATGCATTGGTACCCCCCCCCCATCATCGAGCGCACGGATGCAATGGTGGCAAGAAGATGATGGTCATGTGCATCATCAAGCACACCATGGTGATAATCTACCTCCTCACAAATGCTAACTAAATCCAGATCGACGTTGTCATCCACATGTGTCTCTCTCGGTTCCCTTTATCCTGCGTTTGTGATGTTAGTCTATGTGCTTTGACTAGTAATGTTAGATCTTGCCTTTTGAATGGATGGTCGTGGTAGTAGAATGGCATTGTTGTTTTAGGTGCAATGTGTTGCGGTGAGGTTACAGGACCTGCACTTCATGCATATTCATAGTCTCTGTTTTCTTGTATGAATAAAAAAGCATGGTACTAGCTGGATTTGTGTTATCATTCTATATACAGAACTGTTCTTATTTGAATGGATTGTTGATAATATATTGGTTCTATTTGTTCTGGTTCTTCTCAGCTTATTCATGTAATAGGGTGGACGGCATGTTGCTGTTCTGTTAGCCCAGTTCTGAATGATCGCTATCGAAGGAGCTCCATGCTGAAGAAGAAAACACTTGTAGAGCTTATGAAGTATCTAGTTGTTACCCTATAGAGCTTGTAATTGTGATTGCCATACCTGTAGAGCTTGTATCGTTATTCCACTTGTAGAGCTTGTATCGTTATTCCACTTGTACAGCTTGTAAAGTTTGTGTTAAGAGTATTACGTGTTATTTGGAGAGTAGGAGCTGCATGAATCTGGTTGATATAATTTGAAGTATCACATGTGTTTTCTGTCAGTGCAATTTGAATACTGCCAATTTAAATACCAGTTACTTATTTACTGTTAAATTGAAATATGAATAATAAGACGCTGACAGCTGGGACCCATGTGACAAGTGGACCCCTTTTTACATAAAAAATAAAAAATAAAAACTGTTGAGAAAAAGGGCCCAGCCCAGAAATAAAAAGGCTAAAATGTGGGCTTGGCCCATGTAGTCAACCAAATTAATAGGGAAAAAATATTCTAAAAAGGCTGAATTGTTGGGCTAGGCCCATGTAGAACACTGAATTGGACTGGGCTGATTCTTGTGCCACATCAGATTGCCACGTTGGATGCCTACGTGGCCTGAGGAGGCTGCTAGTGACCAAAACAAAACAGTAGGCATATTTTGGTCGTAAACGTCTAGGACCTTCTCACAGAGAAGGTCGTTAATTTCAGTTTACGACCGCCAGCTTTTGACCTTCTGGTTTTGGTCACAGAAAGGTCGCAAATGAAAAACTGTGACCTTTCAGAGACCAATAGGGAAGGTCACAAGTTGACATATTTCTTGTAGTGCACGTATTGTATTGTTGCCATCGAGGATAACAAGATGGGTTTTCTTCATATTGCATGAGTCTATCCCTCTACATCATGTCATCTTGCTTAAGGCGTTACTCTGTTTTTAACTTAATACTCTAGATGCATGCTGGATAGCGGTCGATGAGTGGAGTAATAGTAGTAGATGCAGGCAGGAGTCGGTCTACTCGTCTCGGACGTGATGCCCATATACATTATCATACCTAGATATTCTCATAAATAAGCTCAATTCTGTCAATGGCTCAACAGTAATTTGTTCACCCACCGTAGAACACTTATGCTCTTGAGAGAAGCCACTAGTGAAACCTATGGCCCCCGGGTCTATCTTTATCATATTAATCTCCTACTACTTAGTTATTTCCTTTGCTATTTGCTCTGCCTTTATTTTACCTTGCATCTTTTATAATAAAAATATCAAAAATATTATCTTATCATATCTATCAGATCTCACTCTCGTAAGTGGCCTTATAAGGATTGACAACCCCTATTTGTGTTGGTTGCGAGGATTTATTTGTTTTGTGTAGGTACGAGGGACTCGCTCGTAGCCTCCTACTGGATTGATACCTTGGTTCTCAAAAACTAAGGGAAATACTTATGCTACTTTGCTGCATCATCCCTTCCTCTTCGGAGAAAACCAACGCAGTGCTCAAGAGGTAGCAGACGCTATTGGGCCTAATTCGGATAGAGCGTAACGGGCCCTGGGTTAGCGGGCTGTAAATGGGCTATATGCGAACAGGCCGTAAACAGGCTTTCCATGGGCCAGCCCGCCACCTTTTGACGAAGTCAAACAGGTCGGCCTTTTCACAGGAATGGGCCTCTGTTGGGCCATGCCACGTGTCGCCGTATCATACGCGCCTATGGTCCAATGAGCGGATGACATGTGTCCCAACGGTAAGCCGACACATGTTTCCTCCAGCCAATGATGATTTTACACGTGGAAAATCCCCATTGGTCGGGGCTGTTAACGGGTTATCAGATCCAAAACCCGACCCGATAGCTTAACGGCGTTCCCTTACGATGAATGCCACGTGTCGGTCACCCTTGACGAAAGCACTTCTGTGATGCAAGCACTTCTGTGATGCGCGATTTATCGTCATGGAAGTGGACACTTATGTGATGATAATTTTGGTAATGTCATGGAAAACTTTACGACAGCACAGGTATGACTATCTTGATTCTGGCATAAAATCGTCATGGATATACATGCATGACAAAAAACGCGACCTACTATGACAAACACGTATCATCACGGAAGTTTATTTTTTTATAGTGTATTAGATTCCAATTTCCATTAAGAAAAGGCACGGAACACTTTCCTAGAAAGAAAATTAAATTAGCTTATGAATCTATTATGAGAGCCACTTATGGATTACCTACCAAAGATGGCAATACCTAGATCTATCCTTGCTTGTTATGCCTAGCTAGGGGCGTTAAACGATAGCGCTTGTTGGGAGGCAACCCAATTTTATTTTTATTCCTTGCTTTTTGCTCCTGTTTAGTAATAAATAATTTATCTAGCCTCTATTTTGGTTGTGTTTTTTGTGTTTAAGTAGTGTTTGTGCCAAGTAGAACCGTTGGGAAGACTTGGGAAAAGTCTTGTTGAACTTGCTGTAAAAAACAGAAACTTTAGCGCTCACGAGAACTGCTGTCATTTTTATTTGGAAAGTTCTATTTAGTTAATTCGTTTTGCAGACGATTAATAGATAAATTCCTCACGTCCAGCAATTTATTTTAGAATTTTTGGGGTTCCAGATCTTGCGCTAGCTACAGATTACTATAGACTGTTCTGTTTTTGACAGATTCTGTTTTTCGTGTGTTGTTTGCTTATTTTGATGAATCTATGGCTAGTAAAATAGTTTATAAACCATAGAGAAGTTGGAATACAATAGGTTTAACACCAAGATAAATAAATAATGAGTTCATTACAGTACCTTGAGTTTTGTGTTGTGAAGTTTTCAAGTTTTGGGTAAAGATTTGATGGATTATGGAACAAGGAGTGGCAAGAGCCTAAGCTTGGGGATGCCCATGGCACCCCCAAGATAATCTAAGGACACCTAAAAGCCAAAGATTGGGGATGCCCCGGAAGGCATCCCCTCTTTCGTCTACTTCTATTGGTAACTTTACTTGGAGCTCTATTTTTATTCACCACATGATATGTGTTTTGCTTGGAGTGTCTTGTATGATTTGAGCCCTTGCTTTTTAGTTTACGACAATCATCCTTGCTGTACACACCTTTTGAGAGAGCCAGACATGATTTGGAATTTGTTAGAATACTATGTGCTTCGCTTATATCTTTTGAGTTATATAGTTTTGCTCTAGTACTTCACTTAAATCTTTTAGAGCACGGTGGTGGATTTGTTTTATAGAAACTATTGATCTCTCATGCTTCACTTAGATTATTTTGAGAGTCATAATAGCATGGTAATTTGCTTAAGATCCTAATATTCTAGGTATTCAAGAATAATAAATTCTCTTATGAGTGTGTTGAGTACCATAAGAAGTTTGATACTTGATAATTGTTTTGAGATATGGAGATGGTGATATTAAAGTCATGCTAGTTGAGTAGTTGTGAATTTTAGAAATACTTGTGTTGAAGCTTGTCATTCCCGTAGCATGCACGTATGGTGAACCATTATGTGATGAAGTCGGAGCATGATTTATTTATTGATTGTCTTCATTATGAGTGTCGGTCGGGGACGAGCGATGGTCTTTTCCTACCAATCTATCCCCCTAGGAGCATGCGCATAATACTTTGCTTTGATAACTTGTAGATTTTCGCAATAAGTATATGAGTTCTTTATGACTAATGTTGAGTCCATGGATCATACGCACTCTCACCCTTCCACCATTGCTAGCCTCTCTAATACCGTGCACCTTTCGCCGGTATCATACAACCACCATATACCTTCCTCAAAACAGCCACCATACCTACCTATCATGGCATTTCCATAGCCATTCCGAGATATATTGCCATGCAACTTTCCACCTTTCCGTTTATTATGACACACTCCATCATTGTCATATTTCTTAGCATGATCATGTAGTTGACATCGTATTTGTGGCAAAGCCACCATTCATAATTCTTTCATACTTGTCACTCATGAGTCATTGCATATCCCGGTACACAGCCAGAGGCATTCATATAGAGTCATATCTTGTTCTAAGTATCGAGTTGTAATTCTTGAGTTGTAAGAAAATAAAAGTGTGATGATCATCATTATTAGAGCATTGTCCCAGTGAGGAAAGTATGGTGGAGACTATGATTCCCCCACAAGTCGGGATGAGACTCCGGGCGAAAAATAAAAAAAGGAAAAAAGAAGAGGCCATAAAAAAAGAAAAGGCCCAAATAAAAAAATGAGAGAAAAAGGGAGAAGGGACAATGCTACTATCCTTTTACCACACTTGTGCTTCAAAGTAGCACCATGATCTTCATGATAGAGAGCCTCCTATGTTGTCACTTTCATATACTAGTGGGAATTTTTTATTATAGAACATGGCTTGTATATTCCAATGATGGGCTTCCTAAAAAATGCCCTAGGTCTTCATGAGCAAGCAAGTTGGATGCACACCCACTTAGTTTCTTTTGTTGAGCTTTCATATACTTATAGCTCTCGTGCATCCGTTGCATGGCAATCCCTACTCACTCACATTGATATCTATTGATGGGCATCTCCATAGCCCGTTGATACGCCTAGTTGATGTGAGACTATCTTCCCCTTTTTGTCTTCTCCACAACAACCACTCTATTCCACCTATAGTGCTATATCCATGGCTCACGCTCATGTATTGCGTGATGATTGAAAAAGTTTTGAGAATGTCAAAAGTATGAAACAATTGCTCGGCTTGTCATCGGGGTTGTGCATGAATTAAATACTTTGTGTGGTGAAGATGGAGTATAGCCAGACTATATTATTTTGTAGGGATAACTTTCTTTAGCCATGTTATTTTGAGAAGACATAATTTTTTAGTTAGTATGCTTGAAGTATTGTTATTTTCTATGTCAATATGAACTTTTGTCTTGAATCTTTCGGATCTGAATATTCATACCACAATTAAAAAGAATTACATTAAAATTATGCCAAGTAGCACTCCGCATCAAAAAATTTGTTTTTATCATTTACCTACTCGAGGACGAGCAGGAATTAAGCTTGGGGATGCTTGATACGTCTCCAACGTATCTATAATTTTTGATTGCTCCATGCTATATTATCTACTGTTTTGGACATTATTGGGCTTTATTATCCACTTTTATATTATTTTTGGGACTAACCTATTAACTGGAGGCCCAGCCCAGAATTGTTGTTTTTTTTGCCTATTTTAGGGTTTCAAAGAAAAGGAATATCAAACGGAGTCCAAACGGAATGAAACCTTCGGGAACGTGATTTTCTCAACGAACAAGACCCAGGAGACTTGGACCCTACGTCAAGAAACAAAAGAGGAGGCCACGAGGTAGGGGGCGCGCCTACCCCCCCTCCCAGGCGCGCCCTCCACCTTCGTGGGCCCCCTGTTGCTCCACCGACGTACTCCTTCCTCCTATATATACCTACGTACCCCCAAACAATCAGATACGGAGCCAAAACCCTAAATCCACCGCCGAAACTTTCTGTATCCACGAGATCCCATCCTGGGGCCTATTCCGGAGCTCCGCCGGAGGGGGCATCGATCACAAAGGGCTTCTAGATCAACACCATAGCCTCTCCGATGAAGTGTGAGTAGTTTACTTCAGACATACGGGTCCATAGTTAGTAGCTAGATGGCTTCTTCTCTCTTTTTGGATCTCAATACAAAGTTCTCCCCCTCTCTTGTGGAGATCTATTCGATGTAATCTTATTTTTGCGGTGTGTTTGTTGAGACCGATGAATTGTGGGTTTATGATCAAGTCTATCTATGAATAATATTTGAATCTTCTCTGAATTCTTTTATGTATGATTGGTTATCTTTGCAAGTCTCTTCGAATTATCAGTTTGGTTTGGCCTACTAGATTGATCTTTCTTGCAATGGGAGAAGTGCTTAGCTTTGGGTTGAATCTTGCGGTGTCCTTTCCCAGTGACAATAGGGGCAGCAAGGCATGTATTGTATTGTTGCCATCGAGGATAACAAGATGGGGTTTTCATCATATTGCATGAGTTTATCCCTCTACATCATGTCATCTTGCTTAAGGCGTTACTCTTTTTTCATTAACTTAATACTCTAGATTCATGCTGGATAGCGGTCGATGAGTGGAGTAATAGTAGTAGATGCAGGCAGGAGTCGGTCTACTTGTCTCGGATGTGATGCCTATATACATGATCATACCTAGATATTCTCATAACTATGCTCAATTCTGTCAATTGCTCAACAGTAATTTGTTCACCCACCGTAGAATACTTGTGCTCTCGAGAGAAGCCACAAGTGAAACCTATGGCCCCCGGGTCTATCTTCATCATATTAATCTACCAATACTTAGTTATTTACTTTTGCTTTTACTTTGCTTTTATTTTACTTTGCATCTTTATCATAAAAATACCAAACATATTATCTTATCATATCTATCAGATGTCACTCTCTTAAGTGGCCTTGTAAGGATTGACAACCCCTATTTGCGTTGGTTGCGAGGATTTATTTGTTTTGTGCAGGTACGAGGGACTGGCGCGTAGCCTCCTACTGGATTGATACCTTAGTTCTCAAAAACTGAGGGAAATACTTATGCTACTTTGCTGCATCATCCCTTCCTCTTTAGGGAAAACCAACGCAGTGCTCAAGAGGTAGCACTGTTCGTCGTGCTTAAGGCCGTAAAGGTAGAAATCAAGAAGGAGCATCAAGTGTTTATGGTTAACAAGAGCACTGGTTTCAAAGAAGGGCAAGGGCAAGAAGGTAAACTTCTTGAATGGCAAGCCAGTTGCCGCTCCAGTGAAGAAAAACCCAAGAACCCAAACTCGAGACAAAGTGCTTCAATTATGGGAACGGTCACTTGTAGCGGATCTGCCTCAAATACTTGGTAGATAAGAAGGCTGTCAACTTCAGCAAAAGTATATTTGATATATGTGTGTTATTGATGTGTACCTTACTAGTACTCCTAGTAGCACCTGGGTATTAGATACCGGTTCAGTTGCTAATATTGGTAACTCGAAACAAAAGCTACGGAATTAACGGAGACTAGCTAAGGACGAGGTGACGATGTGTGTTGGAAGTGTTTCCAAGGTTGATGTGATCACCATCACACGCTCCCTCTACCTTTGGGATTAGTGTTGAACCTAGATAAATGTTGTTTGCATTGGTGTCTGCGTTGAGCATGAACATTATTAGATCATGGTTATAGCAATACGGTTATTCATTTAAGTCAGAGAATAATGGTTATTCTGATTACATGAATAATACCTTCTATGGTCACGCACCCAATGTGAATGGTTTATTGAATCTCGGTCGTAGTTATACACATGTTCATAACATTGATGCCAAAAGATGTAGAGTTGATAATGATAGTACCACTTTCATGTGGCACTGCCGCTTAGGTCATATTGGTGTAAAACGCATGAAAGAACCTCCATGCTAATGGACTTTTGAAGTAACTTGATTTTGAATCACTTGGCACATGCGAACCATGCCTCCTTGGCAAGATGACTAAAACCCCGTTCTTTGGAACAATGGAACGGGCAAGTGACTTGTTGGAAATCATACATGCTGATGTTGCGGTTCGATGAGCGTTGACGCGCGCCGTGGATATCATTATTTTCTCACCTTCACTGGTGAATTGAGTAGATATGGGTATATTTACTTAATGAAGCATAAGTCTAAAATGTTTGAAAAGTTCAAGCAATTTCAGAGTTAAGTTGAGAATCATCGTAACAAGAAGATCAAGTTCCTTCGAACTGATCAAAGGGGAAGTATCTGAGTTGTGAGTTTGGCAATCACTAAAGACAAGGTGGAATCGTTTCACAGTTGACGCCGCCTAGAACACCATAGCATGATGGTGTGTCCGAACGTCATAATCGAACCTTATTGGATATGGTGTATGATGTCTCTTACCAATCTACCGCTATTTTGGGGGGTTATGCATTGAAGACAATTACATTCACTTTACATAGGGCACCATCTAAGTCCGTGGAGACGACACCGTATGAACTATGGTTTGGCAAGAAACCAAAGTTGTGGTTTCTTAAGGTTTGGGGCTACGATGCTTATGTCGATAGGCTTCGGTCGGAAAAGCTCAAACCCAAAGCGGAAAATTGTATCTTTATAGAATACCAAACAAGATGATTGGGTATACCTTCTATCTCAGATCTGAGGGAAAAGTGTTTGTCGCTAAGAACATGTCCTTTCTCAAGAAAGAGTTTCTCTCGAAAGAATTGAGTGGGAGGAAGATAGAACTTGATGAGGTTGTTGAACCTTCACTTCAACCAGAGAATAGCGCAGCACAGAAAGATGTTTCTATGGCAACTACGTCAGTTGAAGAGAAAGCTAACGATGATGATCATGAAGCTTCAGATCAAATTACTATCGAACCTCATAGGTCGACAAGGGTGTGTACAACTTCTCAGTGGTAACCCTATGTCAAAGGTCATGTTGTTGGACAACGATGAACCTATATATGAGCTATGAAGAAGCGATGCTGGGCCCGGATTCCAACAAATGGCTAGAAGCCATGAAATCCGAGATAGGATCCATGCATGAGAACAAAGTATGGACTTTGGTGGACTTGCACGATGAACGGCAAGCCATTGAGAATAAATGGATCTTTAAGAAGAAGACAGAAGCTGATGGTAATGTCACCATTTGTGAAGCTCGACTTGTCTCAAAGAAGTTTCCGACAAGTTCAAGGAGTTGACTACGATGAGACTCTCTCAATCATAGCGAAAAGTCCGTTAGAACTATGTTAGTAGTTGCTGCATTTTCATTTACGAAATCAGGCAGATGGATGTCAAAACAAAGTTTCCTTGACGGTTTCCATGAGGAAAGGTTGTATGTGATGCAACCAAAAGGTTTTTGTCAATCCTAAGGATGCTAAAAGGTATGCAAACTCCAGTGATCCTTCTATGGACTGGAGCAAGCATCTCGGAGTTGGAACATATGCTTTGATGAGGCGATCAAAGCATTTGGGTTTATACAAAGTTTACATGAAACTTGTATTTGCAAGAAAGTGAGTGGGAGCACTACAACATTTCTGATAGGTATATATGGATGACATATTGTTGATCGGAAATGATGTAGAATTTCTAGAAAGCATAAAAAGTTGTTTGACTGGAGTTTTTCAAAGGAAGACCTGTGTAAAACTGCTTATATGTTGGGTATCAAGATCTATAGAGACAGATCAAGACGCCTGATAAGACTTTCACAGAGCACATACCTTGACATGATCTTGAAGGATTTCAAGATGGATCAGTCAAAGAAGGAGTTCTTGCCTGAGTTGTGAGGTGTGAAGTTAAGACTTGAAGCTCGACCACGGCAGAAGAAAGAGAAAGGACGAAAGTTGTCCCCTATGCCTTAGCCATAGGCTCTATATGATATGCCATGCTTTGTACCGCGATGTGCCTTGCCACGTGTCTGGCAAGGGGGTACAAGAGTGATCCAGGAGTGGATCATTGGACAGCGGTCAAAATTGTCCTTAGGAATAAGGAAATGTTTCTCGGTTATGTAGGTGATAAAGAGTTTGGCGTAAAGGGTTACGTCGATGCAAGCTTTAACACCTATCCGGATGACTCTGAGTAGCAAACCGGATACGTATAGTGGAGCAACCATTTGGAATAGCTCCAAGTGCTGCATAGTAGCAACATCTACAATATGAAATCAAGATTTGCGAAGAACACACGGATCTGAATGTTGCAGACCCGTTGACTGACACTTCTCTCGTAAGCATAACATGATCAAACACTAGAACTCATTGAGTGTTAATCACATGGTGATGTGAACTAGATTATTGACTCTAGTAAACTCTTGGGTGTTAATCACATGGCAATGTAAACTAGATTATTGACTCTAGTAAATGATATGTCTCCGTCATATCTATAATTTTTGATTGTTCCATGCCAATATTATTCAACTTTCATATACTTTTTGGCAACTTTTTATATTATTTTTGGGACTAACATATTGATCCAGTGCCCAGTGCCAGTTCCTGTCTGTTGCATGTTTTTTGTTTCGCAGAATATCCATATCAAACGGAGTCCAAACGGGATAAAAACGGACGGAGCTTATTTTTGGAATATGGAAAATTCGGAAGGAAAATCAACGCGAACCAGTGCCCGAGGTGGTCACAAGGCAGGGGGGCGCCCCCCCCCCTTAGGGCGCGCCCCTACCCTCATGAGCCCACCGTAAGGCGGTTGATGCTCTTCTTTTGCCGCAAGAAAGCTAATATTCGGAAAAAATCACGGCTAAGGTTTCAGGCCAATCGGAGTTACGGATCTCCATATATATACGAAACGGTGAAATAGAGCCAGAAGAGAACGCAGAACCAGAGAGAAACAGAGAGATAGATCCAATCTTGGAGGGGATCTCACCCCTCCCACGCCATGGGAGCCAAGGACCAGAGGGGAAACCCTTCTCCCATCTAGGGAGGAGGTCAAGGAAGAAGAAGAAGAAGGGGGGCCCTCTCCCCCTTGCTTCCGGTGGCGCCGGAGCGCTGCCGGGGCCATCATCATCACCGCCATCTTCACCAACAACTTCACCGCCATCTTCACCAACTCTTCCCCCCTCTATGCAGCGGTGTAACCTCTCTCTTACCCGCTGTAATCTCTACTTAAAATTGGTGCTCAACGCTACATATTATTTCCCAATGATGTATGGCTATCCTATGATGTTTGAGTAGATCTGTTTTGTCCTAATGGCTATTTGATGATCAAGATTGGTTTGAGTTGTATGTTTTATTATTGGTGTTGTCCTATGGTGCTCTCTGTGTCGCGCAAGCGTGAGGGATTCCCGCTGTAGGGTTTGCAATATGTTCATGATTTGCTTATGGTGGGTGGCGTGAGTGACAGAAGCACAGACCCGAGTAAGTAGGTTGTTTGCGTATGGGATAAAGGTGACTTGATACTTTAATGCTATGGTTGGGTTTTACCTTAATGAATCTTTAGTAGTTGTGGATGCTTGCTAGAGTTCCAATCATAAGTGCATATGATCCAAGTAGAGAAAGTATGTTAGCTTATGCCTCTCCCTCAAATAAAATTGTAATAATGATTACCGGTCTAGTTATCGATTGCCTAGGGACAAATAACTTTCTTGTTGACAAAAGCTCTCTACTAAAACTAATTTAGTTGTGTCTTTATCTAAACAGCCCCTAGCTTTTATTTTCGTGTTCTTTACTTTCT
>NC_053024.1:709115924-709171159 GCF_003073215.2 Triticum urartu | reverse complement strand
CATCATCCGGGAGATTAACTCCCAGCTGAGACAAGCGGTTATGTAACCCAGACATAGTGAGTATGTGCTCACTGACAGAACTATTTTCCTCCATCTTACAGCTGAAGAACTTATCGGAGACTTCATATCTCTCGATCCGGGCATGAGCTTGAAAAACCATTTTCAGCTCTTCGAACATCTCATATGCTCCATGTCTCTCAAAACGCTTTTGGAGCCCCGGCTCTAAGCTGTAAAGCATGCCGCACTGAACGAGGGAGTAGTCGTCAACACGTGTCTGCCAAGCGTTCATAACATCTTGGTTCTGTGGGACGGGTGGATCACCTAGCGGTGCTTGTAGGACATAATCTTTCTTGGCAGCTATGAGGATGATCCTCAGGTTCCGGACCCAGTCCGTATAGTTGCTGCCATCGTCTTTCAGCTTGGTTTTCTCTAGGAACGCGTTGAAGTTGAGGACTACGTGGGCCATTTGATCTACAAGACATAGTGTAAAATATTTTAGACTAAGTTCATGATAATTAAGTTCATCTAATCAAATCATTAATGAACTCCCACTTAGATTAGACATCCCTCTAGTCATCTAAGTATTACATGATCCGAGTTAACTAGACCGTGTCCGATCATCACGTGAGACAGACTAGTCAACATCGGTGAACATCTTCATGTTGATCGTATCTTCTATACGACTCATGCTCGACCTTTCGGTCTTCTGTGTTCCGAGGCCATGTCTGTACATGCTAGGCTCGTCAAGTTGACCCCAAGTGTTTTGCATGTGTTCCGAGGCCATGTCTGTACATGTTAGGCTCGTCAACACCCGTTGTATGTGAACGTAAGGATCCATCACACCCGATCATCACGGCGTGCTTAGAAACGACGAACTTTAGTAACAGTGCACAGTTAGGGGAGTACACCTCTTGAAATTGTTATGAGGGATCATCTTATTTACTACCGTCGTTCTAAGTAAACAAGATGCAAAAACATGATAAACATCACATGCAATCAAATAATAATCGTGACATGATATGGCCAATATCACATAGCTCCTTTGATCTCCATCTTGGGGCTCCATGATCATCTTGTCACCGGCTTGACACCATGATCTCCATCATCATGATCTCCATCATCGTGTCTCCATGAAGTTGCTCGCCAACTATTACTTCTACTACTATGGCTAACGCGTTTAGCAATAAAGTAAAGTAATTTACATGGCGTTTCTTGATGACACGCAGGTCATATAAGAGAATAAAGACAACTCCTATGGCTCCTGCCGGTTGTCATACTCATCGACATGCAAGTCGTGATTCCTATTACAATAGCATGAACATCTCATACATCACATATAGATCATTCATCATTCATCACAACTTTGGCCATATCATATCACAAACCACTTGCTGCAAAAACAAGTTAGACGTCCTCTAATTGTTGTTGCAAGTTTTACGTGGCTGATTTAGGGTTCTAGCAAGAACGTCTTCTTACCTACGTTAAAGCCACAACGTGATTTGTCAACTTCTATTTACCCTTCATAAGGACCCTGTTCATCGAATCCGCTCCAACTAAAGTGGGAGAGACAGACACCCGCCAGCCACCTTATGCAACTAGTGCATGTTAGTCGGCGGAACCGGTCTCACGTAAGCGTACGTGTAAGGTTGGTCCAGGCCGCTTCATCCCACAATACCGCTGAAGCAAGAAAAGACTAGTAACGGCAAGAAAGTTGACAAATCTACGCCCACAACTCATTGTGTTCTACTCGCGCAAGAAGAACTACGCATAGACCTAGCTCATGATGCCACTGTTGGGGAACGTTGCAGAAAACAAAAAATTTCCTACTCGTTTCACCAAGATCTATCTAGGAGTTCATCTAGCAACGAGTCATCAGATGCATCTACATACCTTGTAGATCGCGTGCGGAAGCGTTCAAAGAACGGTGATGATGTAGTCGTACACGACGTGATCCAAATCACCGATGACCAAGCGCCGAACGGACGGCACCTCCGCGTTCAACACACGTACGGGACGGGAGACGTCTCCTCCTTCTTGATCCAGCAAGGGGGAAGGAGAGGTTGATGAAGATCCAGCAGCACGACGGCGTGGTGGTGGATGCAGGGCGTCACAGTAGCAGGGCTTCGCCTATACTACGAGAGAGAGACGTAACGGGGAGAGAGGGAGGCGCCAGGGGCTGGTTTGTCAAGTCCCTCCTCTCCCCCACTATATATAGGAGGGCCAAGGGGGGGTGGTGTGCATCCTAGGAGATCTGATCTCCTAGGTGCGGCGGCCAGGGGGAGGATTCCCCCCCCCCCCAAGGCACCTAGAGGTGCCTTCCACCACTTGGACTCCTCCCCCATGGAAACCCTAGGCGCATGGGCCTAGTAGGGCTAGTGCCCTTGGCCCATGTAGGCCAAGGCGCACCCCCTACAGCCCATGTGGCCCCCCGGGACAGGTGGCCCCACCCGGTGGGCCCCCGGGACCCCTCCGGTGGTCCCGGTACAATACCGATAACCCCGAAACTTGTCCCGATGGCCGAAACAGCACTTCCTATATATAATTCTTTACCTCCGGACCATTCCGGAACTCCTCGTGACGTCCGGGATCTCATCCGGGACTCCGAACAACATTCGGGTTCCTGCATATACATATCTTCACAACCCTAGCGTCACCGAACCTTAAGTGTGTAGACCCTACGGGTTCAGGAGACAAGCAGACATGACCGAGACGACTCTCTGGCCAATAACCAACAGCGGGATCTGGATACCCATGTTGGCTCCCACATGCTCCACGATGATCTCATCGGATGAAGAGATACAGGAGACCACCCTCCCCGGCAAGGAGGCAAGTCGCAATTGGATTATTGACTTTGACGGGACTTTCTCACTGCAAGGCGCCGGTGCGGGTGTGCTATTCGTCGCACCCACCGGAGAGCACCTCAAGTATGTAATCCAGATGCACTTTCCTAGGGACATGCCCACGAACAATACTGCTGAATACGAGGGTTTTCTTGCCGGTCTCAGGATCGCGGCAGACCTCGGGATTAAGAAGCTCATCATCAGGGGTGATTCACAGCTTGTCGTCCGGCAAGTCAACAAAGATTATCAAAGCCCGTTGATGGAGGCCTACGAAGATGAGGTGAGGAAGATGGAGGAGCGCTTTGACGGTATATAGGCGGATCATGTTCCCCGAGTGGAGAACGACATCGCCGACTACTTGTCGAAGCGCGCCGCCTTCAAAGTACCTATGGAACCAGGTACTTTTGTACTTCTGCTGACTCAACCATCCGTTGAACCATCAACAGAGCAGAACAAATGAAGGAAATCAGGCCCCGACAAGTAATTTCCCGCCGAGCTCCCAGGAGCCGCCGGCAAGGATGTCGCCGTGGACACCGAGCCAGCCATGGGGCAACCGACTCCGGCGGGGTGTCAAGTCCTGCCTGTAGAGACAACTGCTCATGGCAGAGGAAGTGCCTTTAGTCCTTGTCGTCGAGCCTCAGGCTCCGACATGGGCACATCATACCATCCGATTCCTCCAAACAGTGGAACTCCCTGAGGAGCAGGAAGAAGCGGAGAAAGTAGCTTGTCGGACATGACCCCGTATGCAATTCCCTTTGTCAATCTATATGTTACTTGCCCGAGATTCGATCGTCGGTATCCCAATACCTCGTTCAATCTCGTTACCGGCAAGTCACTTTACTCGTACCGTAATGCATGATCCCATGACCAGACACTTGGTCACTTTGAGCTCATTATGATGATGCATTACCGAGTGGGCCCAGTGATACCTCTCCGTCATACGGAGTGACAAATCCCAGTCTTGATCCATGTCAACCCAACAGACACTTTCGGAGATACCCGTAGTCTACCTTTATAGTCACCCAGTTACGTTGTGACGTTTGGCATACCCAAAGCACTCCTACGGTATCCGGGAGTTACACGGTCTCGTGGTCTAAGGAAAAGATACTTTGACATTGGAAAACTCTAGCAAACGAACTATACGATCTTGTGCTATGTTTAGGATTGGGTCTTGTCCATCATATCATTCTCCTAATGATGTGATCTCGTTATCAATGACATCCAATGTCCATAGTCAGGAAACCATGACTATCTGTTGATCAACGAGCTAGTCAACTAGAGGCTTACTAGGGACATGTTGGTGTCTGTTATTCACACATGTATTACGATTTCCGAATAATACAATTATAGCATGAATAAAGACAATTATCATGAACAAGGAAATATAATAATAATGCTTTTATTATGGCCTCTAGGGCATATTTCCAACAATACTGATGTATGTGGTCCAATGAATGTTGAGGCTCGCGGAGGGTATCGTTATTTTCTCACATTCACAGATGATTTAAGCAGATATGGGTATGTACTTAATGAAACATAAGTCTGAAACATTTGAAAAGTTCAAAGAATTTCAGAGTGAAGTTGAAAATCATCGTAACAAGAAAATAAAGTTTCTATGATCTGATCGTGGAGGAGAATAGTTGAGTTATGAGTTTGGTCTACATTTGAAACAATGCGGAATAGTTTCGCAACTCACGCCACCTGAAACACCACGGCGTAATGGTGTGTCCGAACGTCGTAATCGTACTTTACTAGATAGAGAAATAATTTGCTACTCATGATGATAGCCACGCATGCCCCAATATTTATCTCTAATTATTTTCATAAATTATTTTGGACTATGAAAAATAATTCCATAACAAAAATAACGTGACTTTGGACCAGCCAGGCAAGCAATCATGCAATTATGCCAAAAAAAGGCAAGCAAAAAGACTAAGAGAAGTGAGAAAAGGCTCTTTCTACACAACGAAGAGGCACTTGTGTAAAAAGGGAAATAAAAAGACAAAGAGAAGTGAGAAAAAGTCATTTCTATACGAGAAAAATGCACTTGTGCCAATCTGATCAGAAACCCGACACAGCGACACCTCATATGTCAAAAAAAGGCATTTATGCCAAAGGGTGTGTAGGTGCCACCATGCGTGCATAGGTACCACCATGCATAGGAAATCGCCTCTCTTACTAGATATGGTGTGATCTATGATGTCTCTTACTGTTTTACCGCTATCATTTTGGGGTTATGCTTTAGAGACGTCCGCATTCACGTTAAATAGGGCACCATCAAAATCCGTTGAGACGACGCCTTATGAATTGTGGTTTGGCAAGAAACCAAGGTTGTCGTTTCTTAAAGTTTGGGGCTGCGATGCTTATGTGAAAAAGCTTCAACCTGATAAGCTCGAACCCAAATCGGAGAAATGTTTCTTCATAGGATACCCAAAAGAAACTATTGGTTACACCTTCTATCACAGATCCGAAGGCAAGACATTCGTTGCCAAGAACGGATCCTTTCTAGAGAAGGAGTTTCTCTCGAAAGAAGTGAGTGGGAGGAAAGTAGAACTTGATGAGGTAACTGTACCTACTCCCTTATTGGAAAGTAGTTCATCACATAAACCGGCTCCTGTGACATCTATACCAATTAGTGAGGAAGTTAATGATGATGATCATGAAACTTCAGATCAAGTTGTTACTGAACCTCGTAGGTCAACCAGAGTAAGATCCGCACCAGAGTGGTACGGTAATCCTGTTCTGGAGGTTATGTTACTAGACCATGACGAACCTACGAACTATGAAGAAGCGATGGTGAGCCCAGATTCCGCAAAATGGCTTGAGGCCATGAAATCCGAGATGGGATCCATGTATGAGAACAAAGTATGGACTTTGGTTGACTTGCCCGATGATCGGCAAGCCATCGAGAATAAATAGATCTTCAAGAAGAAGACTGACGCTGACGGTAATGTTACTGTCTATAAAACTTGACTTGTTGCAAACGGTTTTCGACAAGTTCAAGGGGTTGACTACGATGAGACCTTTTCACCCGTAGCGATGCTTAAGTCTGTCCAAATCATGTTAGCAATTGCCGCATTTTATGATTATGAAATTAGGCAAATGGATGTCAAAACTGCATTCCTGAATGGATTTCTGGAAGAAGAGTTGTATATGATGCAACCGGAAGGTTTTGTCGATCCAAAGGGAGCTAACAAAGTATGCAAGCTCCAGCGATCCATTTATGGACTGGTGCAAGCTTCTCGGAGTTGGAATAAACATTTTGATAGTGTGATCAAAGCATATGGTTTTATACAGACTTTTGGAGAAGCCTGTATTTACAAGAAAGTGAGTGGGAGCTCTGTAGCATTTCTGATATTATATGTGGATGACATATTGTTGATTGGAAATGATATAGAATTTCTGGATAGCATAAAGGGATATTTGAATAAGAGTTTTTCAATGAAGGACCTCGGTGAAGCTGCTTATATATTGGGCATCAAGATCTATAGAGATAGATCAAGACGCTTAATTGGAATTTCACAAAGCACATACATTGACAAAGTTTTGAAGATGTTCAAAATGGATCAAGCAAAGAAAGGGTTCTTGCTTGTGTTACAAGATGTGAAGTTGAGTAAGACTCAATGCCCGACCACTGCAGAAGATGGAGAGACAATGAAAGATGATCCGTATGCTTCAGCCATAGGCTCTATCATGTACGCAATGCTGTGTACCAGACCTGATGTGTGCCTTGCTATTAGTTTAGCAGGGAGGTACCAAAGTAATCCAGGAGTGGATCACTGGATAGCGGTCAAGAACATCCTGAAATACTTGAGAAGGACTAAGGATATGTTTCTCGTTTATGGAGGTGACAAAGAGCTCGTCGTAAACGGTTACGTCGATGCAAGCTTTGACACTGATCCGGACGATTCTAAATCGCAAACCGGATACGTATTTATATTGAACGGTGGAGCTGTCAGTTGGTGTAGTTCTAAACAAAGCATCGTAGCGGGATCTACATGTGAAGCGGAGTACATAGCTGCTTCGGAAGTAGCAAATGAAGGAGTCTGGATGAAGGAGTTCATATCCGATCTAGGTGTTATACCTAGTGCATCGGGTCCAATGAAAATCTTTTGTGACAATACTGGTGCAATTGCTTTGGCAAAGGAATCCAGATTTCACAAGAGAACCAAGCACATCAAGAGACGCTTCAACACCATCCTGGATCAAGTCCAGGTGGGAGACATAGAGATTTGCAAAATACATATGGATCTGAATGTTGCAGACCCGTTGACTAAGCCTCTTCCACGAGCAAAACATGATCAACACCAAGACTCCATGGGTGTTAGAATCATTACTGTGTAATCTAGATTATTGACTCTAGTGCAAGTGGGAGACTGAAGGAAATATGCCCTAGAGGCAATAATAAAGTTATTATTTATTTCCTTATAACATGATAAATGTTTATTATTCATGCTAGAATTGTATTAACCGGAAACATGATACATGTGTGAATACATAGACAAATAGAATGTCACTAGTATGCCTATACTTGACTAGCTCGTTAATCAGAGATGGTGATGTTTCCTAGCAATGGACAAAGAGTTGTCATTTGATTAACGGGATCACATCATTAGGAGAATGATGTGATTGACATGACCCATTCCGTTAGCTTAGCACTTGATCATTTAGTATGTTGCTATTGCTTTCTTCATGACTTATACATGTTCCTATGACTATGAGATTATGCAACTCCCGTTTACCGGAGGAACACTTTGTGTGCTACGAAACATCACAACATAACTGGGTGATTATAAAGGTGCTCTACAGGTGTCTCCGAAGGTACTTGTTGGGTTGGCGTATTTCGAGATTAGGATTTGTCACTCTGATTGTCGGAGAGGTATCTCTGGGCCCACTGGGTAATGCACATCACTATAAGCCTTGCAAGCATTGCAACTAATGAGTTAGTTGCGGGATGATGTATTACGAAACGAGTAAAGAGACTTGCTGGTAACGAGATTGAACTAGGTATTGAGATACCGACGATCGAATCTCGGGCAAGTAACATACCGATGACAAAGGGAACAACATATTCAAACACTCAGCAGCCACGGTATGGCGATTCCCACCCTCCCCTCCCAAGGAGACTCCCATGGCGATGGTGACTCCCTGCCCTAGCTACCCTTCCCGGCGACCTCAATGGACGGCCTCCTCCATTGGGATTTCTCCCCCGGCCTCAAGGTCGAGGGCCAGGTGCGTGCTCGCTTTGGATCTACGGTTCACTTCGTCCCCAACCCCAACTCCAAGGAGTTCTTCCTTGAAGTTTCTTTCTCCTCGGCCTCTTTTCCTCTCTAGGTGGAATCTATGGGACTGGCTCTTCAGTCTTGCATTGGTGGAATCTGTAATGGTTTCAAGGTACTTCGTCTGGGTGATCGACGTTTCCGGTTTTCTGTGGCATCTAATCGTGTTGGTCATTTTATTTATGGCCTTCGTGACCGTATTTGGCCGGATTTCATTTTTCACTTTCATCTCCATCGTGGTTCTCGAACTCATGTTCAATCACTTGGATGGAATGCGGATTCTGAGCTTAATGATCTAGCCTCTTCACCCGGCCCGGCTATCAAGTCCAAATGGCTAGCATCTAAATCTGTGATAGTCCCTGATCCCGCTTCACTCTCTGTTCTTGAGAAATTTGGGTTGATCACCATGCCGACGGCAGGACATTCCGGCGACGATGCACAGGACCTCACCTTTGGAAGGTTATCTTTTCCGGTTTCTCGGGATAATCATCACTCTTTTCGTATTGGAGCTGTTAACTTGCCTATCCGGCCGGATTCGTCAAATCAGTTACCATCTTTTCAGGGCCTACGGTTTAAGCAGGGTTTATGGGATTCCATTCCAACTGATAAGCTCTTCCATATCTTGGATGGTTGGCAGGCTGGTTATGATGATGATAGTGTCATGTTAATGGTCCAAATTCCTTCGGTGCCAACAAAGGATTATATATATAACCGGCTTCAACATTGCACAAAATGTGATCGCTTTGGTCATTTGGAATCATTGTGCATGGGTGTTTTCTGCCAACGATGTGGAGATATCATAGGGAAATGTTCTTGTTCTGCTCCAAGAACTGATATGGTGTTGCCTGCCTCTTCACGTCATGTGCCATGCACTTTGGGCCCGTATAGCACGGTTATCTGCTCTGCATGTCTGGCCTTGGGCCACCGGTCTGTGAAATGCCCGGGTCTCAGCAGATGTTGTTTTTGTCAACATATTGGTCATAGGGCCCGCAAGCCCGCTATGTGTCGAAAACTACCCAAGCTATGCTGGGCACCGACCACAACCCACGCGTCCAAATCTAATGAGATCTTACCCAACAGTGCGACCGGATCTTCTATGGTAGATAATCGTATGTTGGTTCATGCAACACGCGGAAAACGGGATACGAATGCACATCTTGTTTGGATTCGGAAGCATAGTATCCCGCATGCTTCGGACGTGGCTCCCTCCCATTGCTCGACGATACGCCTCCCTTATGCAGGTGTAGTCAAGTCCGCCTGCCAAAAACCCCAATCGGGTGTAGAGCCTTCCTCCTCGAGTCTGCCAACACTGCCGCCCCTGCATCCGCACAAGACCACAGTTTGCTCCTCCTCGCCGGCCGCTCCACTTCCAATCTGTAGTTCCTCCAGAACAGTGGCCATGGCGAACTTTGCGGTGCGCCCCTTCGCCTTTGCTCCTGAGGGATCTTCTTTCGACCGTGGGCCTGCTCATCGCATCCAGCGCCAGGTCATGGTGGTTGACGATCCGCCGCGCAACCATGATAGGTATGCCATCGTCACCATTGACCCCCCAGTACCGGATCATCTGAAGGAATATTGGCTTGCTGAGGTCTGGCGGATCATTACAGTCGATCTTGAGTATGAGCTGCTAGATGATTTTATTTATCCGCTGGGCATTGGTTGTGTAGTCTTCTCCAACATGGAAAGTAGGGATAATGCGATTAGGGAAGGTCCTCATGCTCTGACAGATGACTCCCACTTTTCTTTGGTGCCACATGACGAAGGACCCAACATGCGCATGCCCGCGTTTGAGTATGAAGTTTGGATCATGTTGCTTGCCTTTCCTATGGATTATCAGACTGAGCACTATGTGCATAAGGCCATATCCAACTTCGGCAAACTTTTGGTGTGGCCTCGACCTGGGCAAAACAAGGCCAGAGTGCTTGTTAAATGTCACATTAAGGATGTTGCCGAGGTCCCTCATAGTTTGCTTGTTACAAGGGTCGGTATGCTGCCAGGGTTAGGTCGTTCATGGTCTGTACCTGTGTATGTTCTCAATGGTCGCAATACCTTTCCAGGTCTGGTGGGTACTGAGGAGCCACCACCGCTGCTAAATGCTTCGCCACACCCATATCAGCTTCCTTTTTACACTCTCATGCAGCAGGCTCACCTGGATGATTTGGCTGCCCAGCAGGCTCAGAATGAGGAGGCTTGGAACGCCCCTGCCCCTGTTCCAGAGCAACTTCAGGAAAATGGGTGGAGGGTTTAGCCTGTGGTTCCTCCTCCATACACAGGTTTCAGCTTCAGATCCTTCTTCCAATATGATGGCCCCTCCCTGATGGATGGAGTGGACCCTGAGCACAATGTGCATGACAACCTATCTGATGTTTGGGCCTCTGAAGATGAAGTTGCTGCAGTAGAAAGTCTGGCTGATGGTTTTATCAACGGGAATCCGGCTGCTAGAGACGCGTTTGCTCGTGCTGGGGGTGTTTCTGCCTTTGTCACCATTGCTTTGGACCATGAGCTACTGCTGTGGATGGGCTCTATGCTGAAACGCATTTACACACGGGCCATCACTAATGATCCAGCTGGGACTGTGATGTTTCCTGTCAACCCATTCAAGCTCATCCAGAAACACTTGGAAATAGTTTGTGTACTGTTGCTGCAGAACCTCAAACCTGAACCTGACCACATGTCCAACATTTTCAGTGCTCGCTTCCACTTGGGTGTTTGCATTGGACCTCTGCACTTTCCTGCACCTGCAGGTAATATAACTGATGTGGCTCCGGTGGATGCTGGTATTTTGTCTCAGCAGGAGATTGTGGCCTCGGCTTTTTCTGCGCTACTTGGCAGTATCATTCAGGCTGATCCGATTGCCCAAACTCATGGTAATGCTCTTCAACTGCTGGCATCCTCTTCCTCGTTTAATGTTGTTGCCTCCCATACTGTCAAGGTTCCTCTTGATACCACTGCAGTCCAAAGGAGTACTCGGTCGAACAAGTACGATGGCTTCAAGGTTCACAACGTGTCTGATGTCAAGCACAGTCACTCGCGGGTGAGGGCCAGGGTCGTCCCATCCGTCAATGTTGTCTCCTTGGCTGCTGCTCCAGTCGCGCCAAACCCTCCACCAACATCTATCCAAGAGCTTCAGCAAATGGGCGATCGATGCGGCATTGCTCCTGAGGACATCTCTGAAGAGATGCTGCTGGCTACCCAGCAGATAGCCCCAGAGGAGGCTATCTAATCTTCTTTCTGCTCATGAATAAATCGTGGAACATTCTGTCGTGGAACATCAGAGGGATTAACTCTGATAGCAAACTTTTGGCACTTAGAAATGCCATCGACTCTAGTGGTTGTTCAGTTTTATGTATTCAGGAAACCAAGCGGGAATCTTTTGATCTAGCGTTTATTAAATCTTTCTGCCCCAAGTGATTTGATAAATTTGTTTTTGCGCCATCGATTGGGGCGTCTGGCGGCATTATTACTATCTGGAATAGCTCTGTTTTTGTTGGGACACCATGGCATGTGGAATCTTTTGCGGTGGGTGTTTCCTTTGTGGCCACCCAGTCGAATGAATCTTGAAACCTGGTCAATGTCTACGGCCCTTGTACGGGTCAGAGACGGGCGGATTTTACCTCCTGGCTATTTGATCTTAATATACCAGATGATGAAAATTGGTTAATTTTGGGTGACTTCAACTTCATACGGTCCACTGACAACAGAAATAAACCGGGAGGAGATGCTTCTGATATGCTGTTATTCAATGAGCTTATACGTGCACAATCCTTAATGGAAATCCCAGTTAAGGGTAGAGCCTTCACGTGGAGCAATATGCAGGATGACCCGCTCCTAGAGCAACTTGACTGGTTCTTTTCTTCTTCGAATTGGACCACCTCTTTTCCTAACACAATGGTTCTGCCTTTGGGAAAACTTGTCTCAGACCATATCCCATGCGTGCTCACAATTGAGTCCAAAATCCCAAAAACAAACCTCTTTCGGTTTGAAAATTTCTGGGTCAATCACTCTGGTTTCTCTGAAGTTGTGGCAAGATCTTGGAGTAAACCTTGTCATGCCTCCAACTCTGCAGCAGTAATCTGTAAGAAGTTCAAAACGCTTCGCTACGATCTCAAGCGTTGGAGTAGAGGCATTTCTAACTTGAAAATTATGATCCAAAACAGCAACGAAGTACTAGCCAATCTCGACGCTCTTGAAGACAAGAGGGGGTTGTTTGTCCAGGAAGCAAACTTCAGGCGTATACTGAAAGGACACCTTAACTGTCTTCTCAAGTACCAAAATGAATACTGGAGAAAAAGATGCACTGTCAGATATTTCAGATTCGCAGATGAGAATACTAAGCTCTTCCAGTCACTTTCTACTGAAAGATTCAGACACAACTCAATTGCCACTTTGCAGGATAGGGATGTTGAAGTCTGTGATCATACAGGCAAAGAAGGATTGTTGTTCAATACATACAAAGAATGCTTGGGGACCTCTAAGCCCACAAATATGCGCTTCGATCTTGATCGTATCATTAAAAAGGTGGAAGGTTTGGAGGTGCTCTCGGAACCATTTTCCACCAATGAAATTGATGCAGTGATCAAAGAGATGCCTAGTGACAGGGCTCCCGGTCCCGATGGTTTTAATGGTTGCTTCCTCAAAAGTTGCTGGCACATTATCAAGGAGGATATCTACAAAATGTGTTGCGACTTCCACGAAGGTAACCTTGACATAACCAGTATCAGTGAGGGTTATATTACTCTCATTCCGAAAATCTCCTCTCCTGTAACGGCTAATGATTTCAGACCCATAACACTTCTCAACTGTTGTCTGAAAATCATCATGAAAATTCTAGCCAATCTCCTGCAGAAAGTCATTCTTAAAATCATCCATAGGAATCAGTATGGATTCCTCAAAGGGCGTACCATCCAAGATTGCTTGGCCTGGTCATTTGAGTACATCCACCAATGCCAAGCATCATCGAGAGAAATACTGTTGCTCAAGCTTGATTTTGCCAAAGCATTTGACACAATAGAACATGAACCGATGTTGCAGATTATGAAGCACATGGGTTTTGATGAAAAATGGCTTGGCTGGATGAAGTCTATTTTTGCTTCAGGGGTTTCTTCGGTTCTCTTGAATGGGGTCCCTGGCCGGAAATTTCTGTGTAAATGTGGAGTAAGACAGGGTCACCCTTTGTCGCCGCTCATTTTTGTGTTAGCTGACGACCTTCTTCAAGCGGCGATTAATGACACTCATGGCCAAGGCTTAATTGATCTACCTTTTCCATGCAATCGGAGAGGGGACTATCCGGTGATCCAGTATGCCGATGACACGATCTTGGTCATGCATGCCTGCCCAGATCAAGCCGCACGCATGAAGTCCATTCTGGTTGCTTACGCTGAGTCTGTTGGTCTGAAGATAAATTTCCACAAGTCAACTTTGATCCCTATCAATCTTGACCCACAGCAGGCTTTGGTCTTGGCCCAAATCTTTGGCTGCAATGTTGGATCACTTCCATTTACCTACCTGGGTCTTCCCATGGGAACGACAAAACCAACATTGCTTGAATTGATGCCGATGGTGTGTGGGATTGAAAGGAAATTATCCACTGCTCTATCCTTGCTCTCAGCTGGCGCCAAGCTCACGCTGGTCAACTCCACCATCACATCTATGTTGATATATGCCATGTGCACACTCAAATTACATCCAAAAGAGATCGAACACATTGACAAATTGCGTAGATACTGTTTGTGGGCCAAGAACACTGAGGAAGGTGTCAAAAACAACTCTTTGGCCGCTTGGGAGTTAGTTTGTAGGCCAAAGTGCAAAGGTGGTCTTGGGGTAATTGACATCAAAACTCAAAATGTGGCGCTGCTCCTTAAATACCTCTATAAGTTCTATAACCGCATGGATGTACCGTGGGTGACACTTATCTGGGATACATACTATGCAAACACGGTACCACATGCTGTTGATCCGATTGGGTCCTTCTGGTGGCGCGATATCATGCAGCTCAGTCAGGTCTTTCGAGGGATCTCAAAGGTTGTAGTTGGTGATGGGACTTCAGTTCTGTTCTGGAAGGATGTGTGGTTTGCGCACGACCAGGAAACCCAGCTCTCTGAAATCTATCCCAGAGCCTTCTCGTTTGCCATAAATGAGGATGTATCCGTCAGTGATGCTCTGCAAGCAACAGACCCTGCCATGCTTTTCCATTTGCCCCTCTCTGTACAAGCACGAGAAGAAGTCAGAGAGATCTAGAGAGGCTCCATCCATGTCATTCCAGAGAGGGGGACTGCGGATACTTGGGTCAGTACCCTCAATGGAAAATTCTCGGCCAAAAATTACTACATCCATTGCTTCAGGGAGACGATCGCCGATGATGCTTTCCTCTGGCTTTGGAAGGCCAAGAGCCCCATCAAATTCAAGATGTTTGGCTGGCTGCTTCTTGTTGACCGCATGAACACGCGAAACATGTTGAATCGTAGGCACTATGCTGTGGTGGACAATAACTATGCATGTATGCTTTGCCAAAATCCTCCTGAGGAAACAGTGGAACATCTCTTTTTCTTGTGCCCCTTTAGCCAGTGATGTTGGGACAAAGTTGGTCTAAGATGGCCGAATGATGGGAATAGGATCTCCCTGCTGCATAATGGTAAACCCCAATGGGGGCAACCATTATTCATGGATATCTTCTTGCTGGCCGCTTGGAGCATATGGAAGGAGAGAAACAATGAGTACTTCAGAGGAGTGCCACACTTTTTCACTTCATGGCTAGATAGATTCAAGCATCTGTTGGGCCTTCTCGCTCATAACTGTAAAAGAAGAGCTCCGTCCCTTCTTAGATTCTTATATTCAAAACTTGTAGACAGCAAGGCTTCTTTCTTTATGCTTCTGAAGGGTTGAGGGGAACCCTGCAAAAGCCCCCACATGTAATTATGTAACATCTGTTGGTGAGTTAATATAAAAAGTCAGTGGGAGCCTCTCCCACTGTCGTTCTCTGTCAAAAAAAACATATGTTGTTATGCGGTTTGACCGATAAATATCTTCATAGAATATGTGGGAGCCAATATGAGCATCCAGGTTCTGCTATTGGTTATTGACCGAAGATGTGTCTCGGTCATGTCTACATAGTTCTCGAACCAGTAGGGTCCGCACGCTTAAAATTCGATAACGGTTATATTATGAGTTTATGTGTTTTGATGTACCGAAGGTAGTTCAGAGTCCAGGATATGATCACGGACATGACGAGGTGTCTCGAAATGGTCGAGACATAAAGATCGATATATTGGACGACTATATTTGGACACCGGAATGGTTCTGGGTGAGATCGGGATAATACCGAAGCACCGGGAGGTTATCGGAACCCCCCGGGAGGTATATGGGCCTTAATGGGCTTTAGTGGAAAGGAGGGGAAAGGAGCAAGGGGGCCCCCCCCCCCCAAGCCCAATCCGAATTGGGAGGGGGCGGCCCCCCTTTCCTTCCACCCTCCTTCCTCTTCCTTCCCTCTCCCTCTCCAAATAGGAAAAGGAGGAGTCCTACTCCCGGTGGGAGTAGGACTCCCCCCTTGGGCGCGCCTCCTCCTCCTGGCCGGTCCTCTCCTCCCCTCCTTTATATACGGAGGAGGGGGCACCCCATAGACACAACAATTGATCTCTTGAGACATACGACTACATCAACCATGTTGTGCTAACGCTTCCGCTTTCGGTCTACGAGGGTACGTGGACAACACTCTCCCCTCTCGTTGCTATGCATCACCATGATCTTGCGTGTGCGTAGGATTTTTTTTGAAATTACTACGTTCCCCAACAGTGCCCCAGGCCTAGGGCTCGTTTCTGGGATGTGTGGGTCCCACAAATATCACCTCCCTTCTAAACTTGTGCCCCTGGCTCATAAATAATCTGAAACCCTCCTTAGAGTTATCATGCAATTTTCCGCTACCACGACTTCACGATCCGAAGCTAAAATCAATGTACAACACCACTTTGGTGCTCTACCGAACGGGGAAATCGTCGACTTCTTCATCAACATCAATCTCCACTGCACCCATGATGCACTCCGACAATCTCGCCACTATCAATAATCAGCTGCAGCCCAGGCATCCTCGGTCATTCGCATGCCCACCGACGCGCCTGCCCTCCTTGGACTACGCGGACGTCCACCCAGAATCCTTCCGCAGCCAGGTGCCCTACGATCCTTACCAATGTCATTCATGGAGGACACCACACCCAACTGGTATTCGGTCAAATGCTATTGAGGTTTTTAAATTTAATTATTGTTGTACTAGCTACACTTGCATGTTTTTTAAGGATGCATTGTGCTATTTTCTATAATTTTTTTGAGTGTTACGGAACTAGAAAAAAAGGTGAACATTTAGGGGATATGGTTGGATGGCCGACTCACATATCAGTGTCCGCGGACAAATAGTGTGTCCGTTTTAGGGGACGGCGTTGGAGATGCCCTCAACATCTTAGGCAGAATATTAGCCATGATACGAAACATGTGTTAATCTAGTAGAATCATGTACGTATTGCATATATAATATATATGATCAACATATGCTATGATTGTCATGAATGTTTACATATGCTTATATTTATGATGAATGTTTGATTGCTCAATACACATAAATATAGGAAAGCTAGAAAGGGGCGACCAGCTATAAAGTGTAGGGTTGCGGTTTGCGACGTTTTTTTTACCGACCTATCTTTGTGCAATTCAGCCTTTTCGTCTTTTTTTCTGTTTTCCCGTTTCTTTTATTCAGGTTATAACATGTTTTTCATCCGAATATTTTGTTTCCTACTCTTTCTCTTTAGGTTTTCTATTTTAATATTTTATAAATCCATGAATGCCTTTTCTTAAATATATCATGAATATTTTTGTAAAGATAATGAACATTTTCAAATTTCACAAAAAGTTGAAATTTATGAGATCTTTTAAAATTTACAGCATTTAGTAAACTTTGTAACTATTCTTTTAAATTCCCAATTTATTTAAAATTTCATCAACATTTTGAAATTTCTTGAAGATTCAAAAAATCCTACAGATGGATCCTTTTCAATTCTGAAAGGTTTTCAAAATCATGAACCATTTACAGTTCATAATTATTTTTAAAATTCATGATCATTTTTTGAATCCATTAACTTCTTTTAGAAAATTGTGAACATTTTCTAAATTGTAGACATTTCTTAATGCACAAGAATTTTGAAATCTATTAAAAAACTAGGTCGGTTTTCCCTGAACCAGCAGCAGCTAGTTTTTGTTGAATTGACCATCTTCACAGTAAAGGCAAAACGAGCCGAGCGGAGCACGAAGGGAGCAGCAGAGCAATCAAAACGGAAGCTATTGGGTTATGTGAGCCCACCGTATGTTAATTGCTGCACTAGCGGCACCGCGTGCTACCCTTTGGCAGCACAACTTATCCGGAGAGGAGCAGTGCAACGCAACGAAGGTCGCAGGGATTCTGCATGTCATTGTACTGCTCGATCCAAGTGTGCTCCATGTGGTGCTTGACTATATGCATGCACGTAACTAGTTTTGTACTGAATCAGATTTTTTTTTTTACTGACTTCGTGTAGGAGATGGACTCAAACCGCCCTAACCACCTACCCAAAGATCGAATCAAATTCAAGTTGGAGATTGGTAAAAATAATAATTCACGACCAGCCCCTTAATTATAAACTCCAATCCTGCCGGCCACTACGTATATACAGGACATATATTTATGTATCCTAATCATGTTTACTGTGTCATCAAACAAATTTTCTCGTTGATCAATCTAGCTCTGCACATCCATCTACCTGGCCATCAATGGCTGACATCGAGAACCCCAACTCTAATGGCGAGGTCGTCGCACCGCCGGAGCCAAGCCGGCACGCGTTCTGGGCATGGAAGGAGAGGTTGGTCGCCATCATCCGCGGAAACCCGAACGGCGCCGACGCGGAGGATGCCGCGGTAGCGGAGCCCGTTGAGCGAAGCAGATACTGTTTTTTATGGTTCTGGGGCGTGGTCGCCTTCTTCTTGGCAATTGTCGCCGCGATTCTCCTGCAGGTCCACTTTCGGCCGACGGGCCTTGCCCATGCCGCCCTGGTTGTTGTGGGCGTTATAGCTTTTTGTACTGCAGCATGTTTGGGGAGCTTTATCATGAGTCTCGCTATAGGTTTCGCCGAGGAGGGTGATGAACAGGCACGAAGAGTCATAGATCTACTCATCTAAATTCACTCCCCCATTGATGTATCGTGCATCATATCACAGCAAAGAATATGTTGAATTTGTTGTGAAAGTCATTCCCAAATTTATTTCTTGACACCGTGATCAAACCATCACCGAATTAACTGATACTTAGCAAAATACACATGTGAAAAATAAATGAATAAAACCCCTCAAAAAGCTACATCCGACACATCCAATGAACTCTCTAGATGCTAGGTGTTTTCTCCTTGTATCAATTCATATGGCAAAAATCTTTAGTTTTCGAACAAAACCCACGCTGGACAAATTCCACAAATTTACAAAGAAGAACAATGTACAAAAAAAAAATGACAAAAAGAAGCAGAAGCCACAACCGACAACCCGTATAAAAATGCAGGTCATGAAGAAACAACCTATAGCGAGCAAGCAAACTCGTCAGGCGCCTCGTCCGCCGCCCCGCGCCGGGACCGCCGCCGCCGCCCGACCGCGGCCGCGCCCGCGCGCGCCTCCCGGAGCCCGTGCTCGCCTCCCCCGCGCCCCGGTGCTGCCCCGGCGAGCTCCACCTCCGGCGACGCCCTGACCTCCCTCCTCTTCTTCCCCAGCGGCGACCATCTCCGGCGAGCTCGCGCCCCTGCCTCGATCCGCGTGCGAGGAACCCTAGATCCAGAATTTTCGGAGGTTGATTTTTCCACTAAGTCATTTTCTGATGTTATTTTATTGCCATGTTCATCGCATCATATCTCATCATCGATAGCTCCGTTTCATGCGTGTAATATATCGAAATGTTCATATTGATGTGCTCTTCATTTTATTCCATTGTGCCATGTTCATTAGAGCTCATCTTGATGCCCAAAATGCTGTTGGAAGAGTGCTAATTTCTGTTAGTTTCAGGTTTTTATCAGCAGTTGCTCTTTTGCCATTTTTGTCATGATTAATGTGTGCATGCTATGATCCTGAGCTCTACATGTGTTTTGTTGTATGCCATGCCATCTATACAGGGGTGTATGCCATGTATTTTTGTGATCTCTGTGGTGACTAGCACAAGCATGTTAAGTAGCTCTCGTAATGTTGCTGATTTCAGAGACTTAGAAATATTCCAAGTCATTGCCCTGTTTATATTTTTATGCCATATATTCTTGTTGCTACTGAGTGATCCATGCCTCTTTAGAGCATGATCAGTAAGGATGTTTTGTTCATATGGTTATGCTCTATCCATCCATGCTCTTGTTTGTATTTATGGAGTGCTCTATCATGTCTTAATCTTGCTCTACTTTTGCTATAAAATGTTCCTGGCAGATTGTTTGCATGTTAATCAAGTTTGCCATGGTTGTTGTAGTTGATCCGTGCATGCTTTGTTGTTGTTCTTTCCATGCCTAGCTTCTATGCCATGTATATTTGCTGGGTGTATGCTTAGTTTGTCATGCAATGCCTTGTAGGGAGTGCATCGAGCTCGTAAACATGCCTACTTGTTATCTGTTTTGCCATGCTCCATTTTTTTCCACTAAGTGTGAATCTGTTTATGTTTTTGCTATGTTCACATGCTTGCAATTGTATCTTCTGTGCCCTTTTGGCTCATGGTCAGTAAGAGACTCTTGTTATATGCTTTGAGTAGATTAATGCCATGCTTTAGTTTGACACGATAGCTTGCCGTAACATGTTGTTTGATAGCTCTAAACATTGCAAACTGATGTTATTTCTGCCATGTCCTGAAATTCCACCAAGTCTGTGAACCTGTTATTATTTGCAATCTTGCCATGTCCTTTTGAGCATGTTCTAGTAGTTTCTGGAGATAGCTCAGTGTTCATGTTTTGTTATGCTTTACATGTACATCACATCCATGCCTTTTGTTTTCATATTGAGATCCTGTAGCATGTTGTTTTGATGCTTGCAATATGCCTAGTTGCTGTTTTGGTCAGCATGCCCGTTAAACTTGTATAGAGTGTATGTGTTGATCCGTTGCTCCGATTTGAGTGTGCTCTATATAAAACTTGCTTAGTTTTGCATGTAGTTTCATGTTACCTTGTTGGATCCATGTTTTGGGTGTGTTTGCTTGATGTTTGAATGCATTTTGCATCAATGCCATGTTTATCTTGTTTTGCTCATATCTCCTAGTCCGCAGCTCCGAATCTAATGAACTTTATATGTAACTTGACTAGAATTTCGTGTAGATCATTTTGGTGCATCTTAACTTTCTGTTTAACAACTTGAACATAAGGCTTATTCAGATCTGGACCAATTTGGAAATTTGCATATGAGGACTTACCGGAGTTGTTCTATGTTGTTTCCGGCCTCACTTAAACTTGCTTGGTTGTGTTGTTCTTGTATGCATCATCTCTTGCCATGAGTAGCTTCATGTAGCTTTGTCATGCATCATACTTGTTTGAGCATCATGCCTTGTTCATGTGTGGTGTGTTTACTATGTTGTGTGCTTCTTCTCGATAGTTCCCGTTTCGTTGGGTTCGTGAGGATTCGTTCGTCTACGCTTGGTTCGTCTTCGTGGCTTAATCTTCTTCATGGACTCGTTCTTCTTCCTTGCGGGATTTCAGGCAAGATGACCGTCACCTTGGATCTCACTACTATCATTGCTATGCTAGTTGCTTCGCTCTATCGCTATGCTGCCTTACCTACCACCTGCTTATCAAGCCTCCCAAATTGCCATGAACCTCTAACCTTTGTTACCCTTCCTAGCAAACCGTTGTTTGGCTATGTTACCGCTTTTGCTCAGCCCCTCTTATAGCGTTGCTAGTTGCAGGTGAAGATGAAGATTGCTCCATGTTGGATTATGTTTATGTTGGGATATCACAATATCTCTTATATTATTATTAATGCATCTATATACTTGGTAAAGGGTGGAAGGCCCAGCCTTATGCCTGCTGTTTTGTTCCACTCTTGCCGCCCTAGTTTCCGTCTGTGGTGACTCGACACGAATGGATCAAGTCTACTGTGCTCCGGTGTCATCCCTGGATCAGTAATGCTGACACCACACAGTACATCGAAGGATTTATAGCAGAGTGGCAATCACACACTTATTACATCGTTGTCTCAAAAGAGAACTTATTACAATAAATATGGCTTAAGGCCATCTAGTGTCGATAACAGCGGAAGACTCGGAAGATAAATGGGTCCATCAACTCCAACGGCATCACTGAGTATAGAACCACGACCTAAAACACCTCAATCGTCGTCTGAAAAGTCTGCAACATGAAAGTTGCAGCCCGAAAACGGGTCAGCACATGGAATACGCTGGCAAAGTAACACATAGAGAGTAATGGAATGATACAGCTATATTATATGCATATATGGCTGGTGGAAAGCTCTATGGTTACAGTTTTGCGTAAAGCCAGTTTTTCCCTACTGCAAAGGAATAGATTTATTTCACTATCATGGTAGTTGTTAAACATCGAGAATGGTTGACAGCATTCCGATCCCAATTAAGTGAACAATTAAAACCCAACAACATTAATTAGAAGTAACATGTTGAGATTCACATGATATTCAAGTACTAGATACTCAAGTTGTCCATAACCGGGAACACGACTAATCATGATTAGTTTATACACTCTGCAGAGGTTTGCGCATTTTCCCCACATGACTCGATCGCCTCCGTTTGTTTTCTCGTACTACACGGTGTTTGAGAAACGGATGACCAAGACATAGTCTTTCAGAAGCGCTAGCACCTTACATGTGGGGTATACCGTACCACCTACAACCCCTACATCTGCTAGTCCACCCAGTAAGAGTTCGCACAACTTAGTCAACTATGCCAGAGCCCATAGTAGCATGTGGCTGCACACGGAAGTTTCTAGCATGAAAGATCTTATGATCCCTTTGAGCCTGGGTGGCGGTCCGAAAAAAAACAGGCAAGTCCTGATAGACATCAGGTGCCTCAATCCACTCAGATGTGTGTTTAAGTTGCCACCTTAGATAAACCATTAAAATTATCAACTCACATCTGTCATGGATATCACTCACCCAATCCACGTCTACTAGCATAGCATGGCATAATAAGCAACGTAGAAGTAACTCCCAAAGGTTTCATAGTAATACAGGTGATAGGTACTACCTCATCTACTTCCCATCCCACAATTTAATTAGATCCTAATCATGCAATGTGAGAGGATTGATCTAATGCAATAAAACATGGGTTGTAGAAAAGGTATGATCAAAGTGTTACTTGCCTTGCTGATGATCCGCGAGTCCTAGGGTTTCGACAACAAGCACACAATAAGTACTCATCTAATGCACAGGTAAACTCGAACAAGAGAACGAACCAGAAAGTTCAACTTAAGAACTCCGGTTGCAAAGAAAGAAAGAACCGAACAAAGAAACGGAAAAACAAACGGCGGAAGAAAACAACTCGGTTCTAGCAAGTTGAAACTTGGTCAAATTTTACCGGGGCAAAAACTTGTTTAAGTTGATTAGACGGAACGGCGGTTTCGAAACGAAACTCCAGGCGCTTGAATCACCTGATTCCGATAAACGAGCGAGAAGATAAACTAGAACGAAGATCGGATGTGAGATCACGATCGCGGAATAAATCCGACGAGAAGAAAAAGAAGAACGGTTATACGAACGGACGTTCGTTAACCTAGAAGAATCCGGTGATCATGTTCGTTAGGACGAACGGTCCGGCGAACGGTCCAAAGGCAACTAAATTGGAAAAGAAAACGAATCCGATCTAGGGTTTCGGAGAAGAAAACCGAAACAAAAAACCGATCTAGAAAACGAATCAGAAGAGAAGAAAAGAATCGGAATGATTAGAAGAAAACGATCCGAGGAAAAGAGACGTGGGGCAACCTCCGGCGAGGTCTCCGGCGAGGGGCTCCGGCGGCGTGGCGTAGGGCGGCGGCGGCGTGGGCAAGGTGCGGCGGCGGCGCTAGGGCACAAGGGCGGCGGCGCTATAGGGGCGGCGGCGGCGGGTGAGGGGCGCGGGGTGGGGCGCGGCTTGGGGAGGAGAGGGGGTTTGGGTTTTTGGTGTGAGGAGAGGGGGGGTCTATGGGGGTATTTATATAGGAGAGGGGAGAGATTACTTGGGGTAGGGGACAAGAAATAGAGTAGGAATAGGAAAGAAAAAGAGGAAACGAAGTAGGACTAAAGTCCTACTAGGAATCAAAAAGGGGCGGCGGCGGCTCCTGCCTCTGGCGCCTGGCGCGCGCGATGGCCTGGCGCGGCCGGCTGCCTGCGCTGGGGAGGCGGTGGCTGGCCTGGGCCTTGGCCCGGCTGGCCTGCTGGATTTTTTTTAAACGGTTTCGCGCGCAGAAAAACACAGAAAAGAAAATCTAAACGAACTCAAAAAAATCTAAAGTAAATTTTCCCCGACTCCTAAAAATGAGCCGAACAAAATGAACTTTTCTCCGGGCCTAAAATGCAATTTTCAAAAACGCGCATTTTTCCCTATCCAAATGAAATGCAAATAAACTCCAGCAAAACAAAATTTGACTTATTCATTAAATCTTCATTTTTCCTAAATTTGGGAAAGTCATATTATTCCCTCTCTTATATTTTTTTATCGGAAAATTATTGAAGATGAAATAAATAAATCAAATGATCCTATTTTCAAATTTGAGAAAACTCAAATATGAAAATAACGAAATCTCCATCTCTCTCCGTGGGTCCTTGCGTTGCGTGAAATTTCTAGGATCAACCAAAATGCAAGAAAATATGCTATGCATGATGATCTAGTGTATAACATTCCAAATTTCAAATTTGGGATGTTACAAACCTACCCCCCTTAAGATGAATCTCGCCCTCGAGATTCGGGTTGGCTAGAAAATAGGCGAGGGTGGTCCTTGAGCAAATCTTCTTCTCTTTCCCAGGTGGCTTCATCCTCTGAGTGGTGGTTCCACTGAACCTTGCAAAATTTGATAACCTTGCTGCGAGTAACTCTACTGGCATAATCGAGAATCTTGACTGGCTTCTCCTCATATGTTAAGTCGTCTTTCAAATGAATGGCTTCGAGTGGCACGGTATCTCTTAGCGGTACCTCCGCCATCTCGGCATGACATTTCTTCAGCTAAGAAACATGGAATACGTCATGAACTCCTGACAGTCCCTCTGGTAATTCCAACTTATAAGCGACTTCTCCCATACGTTGCAAGATCTTATATGGTCCAACGAAACGCGGTGCTAATTTTCCCTTAACTCCAAAGCGCTTAACTCCTCGAAGTAGGGATACTCGAAGATAAACTCTGTCTCCGGTTTCGTAAACTGTCTCCTTGCGTTTAGAGTCTGCGTAGCTCTTCTGCCTAGACTGGGCTACCTTGAGCCTATCGCGAATCAACTTAACTTTCCGTTCAGACTCCTTAATCAAATCTGGTCCAAAGAATTGACGGTCTCCAACTTCGTCCCATGACAACGGTGTCCTGCACCTCCTTCCGTATAAAGCTTCGAAAGGTGCCATCTTCAAACTGGTTTGGTAATTGTTGTTGTAGGAAAACTCCGCATACGGCAAGTTTTCATCCCAGCTAGATCCATAATCTAGTGCACAAGCTCTCAGCATATCTTCCAAAATCTGATTGACTCTCTCAGTCTGTCCATCTGTCTGCGGATGAAAAGTTGTGCTGAACTCTAATCTGGTTCCTAAAGTCTCATGCAACTGATTCCAAAACTTTGAGGTAAATTGGGTTCCTCTATCTGATACGATACTCCTCGGAACTCCATGCAAACAAATGATCCTAGTCATGTATATCTTTGCCAACTTAGCACTGGTGTAAGTGGTCTTAACTGGAATAAAATGTTCTACCTTCGTCAAACGATCAACTACTACCCATATCGAGTCATATCCTGCTTTCGTCCTGGGTAGTCCTGTGATAAAATCCATGCCTATCTTATCCCACTTCCATTCGGGTATCGGCAATGGTTGTAACAATCCTGCTGGCTTCTGATGCTCTGCCTTTACTCTCTGACATACGTCACAAACTGCTACATAGGCTGCAATATCCTTCTTCATTCCGGTCCACCAGAATGTTTCCTTCAAATCCAAATACATCTTGGTATTCCCTGGGTGAATCGAATACGGTGAATCATGTGCCTCCTTCAAGATCAACTTCCTGATCTCCGGGTCATTGGGCACATAAACACGGTCCTCAAACCATAGGGTATCGTGTTCATCCTCACGAAATCCCTTTGCTTTTCCTTCGCTCAATTTCTCTTTTATAGTAGCAATCTCCTTGTCAGATTTCTGAGCTTCTCTGATCTTATCCATCAATGTTTACTGAATCTGCAATGCTGCTACATAGCCTCTTGGAACTATTTCCAAACATAGCTCACGAAGGTTTTCTGCTAACTACTTTGGTATTTTCCCCGTCATTAGGGTATTGACATGTCTCTTACGGCTCAATGCCTCAGCTACTACATTAGCTTTTCCGGGATGGTAATGCAATCTCATGTCATAATCCTTGATGAGCTCCAACCATCTCCTTTGTCTGAGGTTCAACTCCTTCTGCGTGAAAATGTACTTCAAACTCTTGTGATCCGTGTACACCTCATAATGATTTCCAATGAGGAAATGTCTCCACATCTTCAATGCATGCACTACGGCTGCTAACTCCAAATCATGCGTGGCATAATTCAACTCATGAGGCTTCAGTTGCCGTGAAGCATACGAAACAACTGTTCCTACCTGCATAAGCACTGCTCCAAGTCCTCGACGTGAAGCGTCGCAATACACCTCATAATCCTTGGTCTGATCTAGCAAAATCAATACTGGTGAGGTGACCAAACGTTTCTTCAACTCCTGGAAACTAGCCTCACACTCCTCGGTCCATTTGAACTTAGTATCCTTCTTCAACAATTCAGTCATAGGCTTCGCAATCTTTGAGAAATTCTCAATGAATCTCCGGTAGTATCCTGCGAGTCCAAGAAAACTCCGGATCTCTCCAACCGTTGTTGGTGCTTCCCATTCGGTTACGGTCTCAACCTTTGTGGGGTCAGCTGCTATACCTTCCCCAGATATAACGTGTCCGAGGAATCCAACTTCCTTTAACCAAAACTCGCATTTGCTAAATTTGGCGTATAACTGATGTTCCCTTAGTTTCTCCAAAACCAAACGCAAATGTTCCTTATGCTCCTCTTCATTCTTTGAATAAACCAGGATGTCATCAATGAACTCTACGACGAACTTATCCAAAAACTCCATAAACACTTTGTTCATCAGGTTCATAAAATAGGCAGGTGCGTTAGTCAATCCAAATGACATAACGGTATACTCATACAATCCATATCTCGTGGTGAATGTTGTCTTAGGTATGTCCTGCTCTCGAATCTTCAACTGATGGTACCCTGATCGCAAATCGATCTTGGAAAACACCGCCGGGTTCAGCCTAAGGAAACGGGCTAAGTGGTCAACAGGTGGTGGTGGTGGGTTGTTATTGTTGTTCTGCTGGTTCTGGACTAACATCTGCATCAATTGATTCTGTTGCTGGACAACTGAGTGAGCTCCGGTGGAAATCCACTGTCACGTCTCGGAGGCATATGAGGGTTTAGAAAAGACAAGAATTAAGAATAGAGGGGGTCTAAAGGGAAAACACTACCCCAATGCACATGAGCAAATGCACACAAAATCACTCCAATCAATCAAACAAGGCCTTACAACGATCTAAAACTATCGCAAAAGTGCTCGAACTAATGTTTACATGGGGGAATACTACTACTATCTGGTGGTCATCTAGAAATTTGAACCGATGGAAGACACCATGATATCTGCTCCAGCTTCGTCTTCAAAGTCGGGTTCACTTGGATCCGAATCGGTGTCGTCGATGATGATGTAGTTGTCCGGACATGCGACGTACTCGTCTTCCTCCTGGGATGCTAACTTCCTCTTGAGTTCTTCAATCTCCTGCTTAAGATCGCCATTGTGTCTTGCTAGAGCTACGATCTCGTCCATGTAGTCCTTGCGTGTAGACTTCAGTTCTCCTTCTAGCTCGATGATCCTTGCCTTTGCATTTTCAACTCTATCATATCATTGCACATCTGGTTCCCGTGGCGTCGAATGTGCTGGTTTAACTCCTGGATGAAAGATGCAATGGATCTATCCTTCTTGGTGCTGACTAACTCCCATTGTTCATCTCGGCGTCCGCAAATCTGGTAGATAGTGTCCTTGAGGTCTTCTTGATAAACTTCTCCAATGCGTCCTATGGTGAAATGAGCTGCCATGCTCTTTCCCAGACTCCAGGTTGGTGCATTGAAAACACTATCTATAGGCTTCGTGATTGGCGTGAATGTTCTTCCCGGAACGTGAGCTTGAATCTTCCAGCGCTCCTCTTCAGGCAGAGTGGCATTGAAGGTTCCCGTGAAGCTTGGTAATCCAATGTTCAGGTACTTGGTGACTTCCTTCAAGTGCAATCCAAAAGGGGTGCCTTCATCCGGTTGGGCATACTTAATCTTCACGTTCGTCATCCTAAAAGGGTAGAAAAGATGAGGAGTTAGAAAATGAGAAGAGAATGGTGATCTATGGCTTTAAATTAGTGGTCGTGTCCTACAGTCAGCGTGTGCTCTGATACCATCTCTGTAGCGACCCGACCCGAATGGATGAAGTCTACTGTGCTCCGGTGTCATCCCTGGATCAGTAATGCTGACACCACACAGTACATCGAAGGATTTATAGCAGAGTGGCAATCACACACTTATTACATCATTGTCTCAAAAGAGAACTTATTACAATAAATATGGCTTAAGGCCATCTAGTGTCGATAACAGCGGAAGACTCGGAAGATAAATGGGTCCATCAACTCCAACGGCATCACTGAGTATAGAACCACGACCTAAAACACCTCAATCGTCGTCTAAAAAGTCTGCAACATGAAAGTTGCAGCCCGAAAATGGGTCAGCATATGGAATATGCTGGCAAAGTAACACATAGAGAGTAATGGAATGATACAGCTATACTATATGCATATATGGCTGGTGGAAAGCTCTATGGTTACAGTTTTGCGTAAAGCCAGTTTTTCCCTACTGCAAAGGAATAGATTTATATAACTATCATGGTAGTTGTTAAACATCAAGAAAGGTTGACAGCATTCCGATCCCAATTAAGTGAACAATTAAAACCCAACAACATTAATTAGAAGTAACATGTTGAGATTCACATGATATTCAAGTACTAGATACTCAAGTTGTCCATAACCGGGGACACGGCTAATCATGATTAGTTTATACACTCTGCAGAGGTTTGCGCATTTTCCCCACATGACTCGATCGCCTCCGTTTGTTTTCTCGTACTACACGGTGTTTGAGAAATGGATGACCGAGACATAGTCTTTCAGAAGCGCTAGCACCTTACATGTGGGGTAGACCGTACCACCTACAACCCCTACATCTGCTAGTCCACCCCGTAAGAGTTCGCACAACTTAGGCAACTACGCTAGAGCCCATAGTAGCATGTGGCTGCACACGGAAGTTTCTAGCATGAAAGATCTTATGATCCCTTTGAGCCTGGGTGGCGGTCCGGAAAAAAACAGGCAAGTCCTGATAGACATCAGGTGCCTCAATCCAACCATATGTGTGTTTAAGTTGCCACCTTAGATAAACCATTAAAATTATCAACTCACATCTGTCATGGATATCACTCACCCAATCCACGTCTACTAGCATAGCATGGCATAATAAGCAACGTAGAAGTAACTCCCAAAGGTTTCATAGTAATACAGGTGATAGGTACTACCTCATCTACTTCCCATCCCACAATTTAATTAGATCCTAATCATGCAATGTGAGAGGATTGATCTAATGCAATAAAACATGGGTTGTAGAAAAGGTATGATCAAAGTGTTACTTGCCTTGCTGATGATCCGCGAGTCCTAGGGTTTTCGACAACAAGCACACAATAAGTACTCATCTAATGCACAGGTAAACTCGAACAAGAGAACGAACCAGAAAGTTCAACTTAAGAACTCCGGTTGCAAAGAAAGAAAGAACCGAACAAAGAAACGGAAAAACAAACGGCGGAAGAAAACAACTCGGTTCTAGCAAGTTGAAACTAGGTCAAATTTTACCGGGGCAAAAACTTGTTTAAGTTGATTAGACGGAACGGCGGTTTCGAAACGAAACTCGAGGCGCTTGAATCACCTGATTCCGATAAACGAGCGAGAAGATAAACTACAACGAAGATCGGATCTGAGATCGCGATCGCGGAATAAATCCGACAAGAAGCAAAAGAAAAACGGTTATACGAACGGACGTTCGTTAACCTAGAAGAATCCGGTGATCACGTTCGTTAGGACGAACGGTCCAGCGAACGGTCCAAAGGCAACTAAATCGGAAAAGAAAACGAATCTGATCTAGGGTTTTGGACAAGAAACCGAAACGAAAAACCGTTCTAGAAAACGAATCAGAGGAGAAGAAAAGAATCGGAACGATTAGAAGAAAACGATCCGAGGAAAAGAGACGCGGGGCAACCTCCGGCGAGGTCTCCGGCGAGGGGCTCCGGCGGCGTGGCGTAGGGGGGCAGCGGCGTGGGCAAGGTGCGGCGGCGGCGCTAGGGCACAAGGGCGGCGGCGCTATAGGGGCGGCGGCGGCGGGTGAGGGGCGCGGGGTGGGGCGCGGCTTAGGGAGGAGAGGGGTTTTGGTTTTTGGTGTGAGGAGAGGGGGGTCTATGGGGGTATTTATATAGGAGAGGGGAGAGATTACTTGGGGTAGGGGACAAGAAATAGAGTAGGAATAGGAAATAAAAAGAGGAAACGAAGTAGGACTAAAGTCCTACTAGGAATCAAAAAGGGGCGGCGGCGGCTCCTGCCTCTGGCGCCTGGCGCGCGCGATGGCCTGGCGCGGCCGGCTGCCTGCGCTGGGGAGGCGGTGGCTGGCCTGGGCCTTGGCCCGGCTGGCCTGCTGGATTTTTTTTAAACGGTTTCGCGCGCAGAAAAACACAGAAAAGAAAATCTAAACGAACTCAAAAAAATCTAAAGTAAATTTTCCCTGACTCCTAAAAATGAGCCGAACAAAATGAACTTTTCTCCGGGCCTAAAATGCAATTTTCAAAAACGCGCATTTTTCCCTATCCAAATGAAATGCAAATAAACTCCGGCAAAACAAAATTTGACTTATTCATTAAATCTTCATTTTTCCTAAATTTGGGAAAGTCATATTATTCCCTCTCTTATATTTTTTCTATCGAAAAATTATTGAAGATAAAATAAATAAATCAAATGATCCTCTTTTCCAAAATTTGAGATAACTCAAATATGAAAATAACGAAATCTCCAACTCTCTCCGTGGGTCCTTGAGTTGCGTGAAATTTCTAGGATCAACCAAAATGCAAGAAAATATGCTATGCATGATGATCTAGTGTATAACATTCCAAATTACAAATTTGGGATGTTACACCGTCATATCGGTATTATGTTCCCGGATTTTGCGTCCCTAACGCGGGTTGGGTGATTTATGGACCCCCTTGACAGTTCGCTTTGAATAAGACTCCTCCAGCAATGCCCAACATTGGTTTTATCATTTGCCTCACCTATGCCTTTTTTCCCTTGGTTTTCCGGAGCCCAAGGGTCATCTTTATTTTAGCCCCCCCCGGGCCAGTGCTCCTTTGAGTGTTGGTCCGAACCGAGCAGCCTGCGGGGCCACCACGGGGAAACTCGAGGCTTGGTTTTACTCATAGCTTGACTTATCCGGTGTGCCCTGAGAACGAGGTACGTGCGACTCCTATCGGGATTTGTCGGCACATCCGGGCGGCTTTGCTGGTCTTGTTTTACCATTGTTGAAATGTCTTGTTATCGGGATTCCGAGACTGATCGGGTCTTCCCGGGAGAAGGAATATCCTTCGTTGATCGCGAGAGCTTATAATGGGCTAAGTTAGGACACCCCTGCAGGGTTTGAACTTTCGAAAGCCGTGCCCGCGGTTACGTGGCAGATGGGAATTTGTTGATATCCGGTTGTAGTAAACTTGAAGTAAACTCTTCAAAAATACACCAACCGTGTGCGTAACCGTGAGTGTCTCTTTTCGGGGTTGTTCGAGAGGAGAACACGGTTTCTTGGGTTATGTTTGACGTAAGTAGGAGTTCAGGATCACTTCTTGATCATTACTAGTTGACGAACGCTTGCTTTTCCTCTCTTCTCGCTCTTATTTGTGTATGTTAGCCACCATACATGCTTAGTCGCTGCTGCAACCTCACCACTTTACCCCTTCCTTACCCCTTTAAGCTTTGCTAGTCTTGATACCCATGGTAATGGGATTGCTGAGTCCTCGTGGCTCACAGATTACTACACCAACAGTTGCAGGTACAGGTTATGTGATGATCCTGACGTGAGAGCGATGTTCACTTGTGTTGGAGTTCTTCTTCTTCTTCGTCGATCTTGAGGGTTAGGTTCCTGGTCGGCAGCCTGGGCTAGCAAGGTGGATATTGTTTGAGTTTATGTTTATGTTTCATCCGTGTTCGGATGTTGATCTTGTATTTGATGTATTGTTGTATTCATGTGACTTTGGTATGTATTGGATGTATCCCTACTATTATGTAATGTTGATGTAATGATATCCACCTTGCAAAAGCATTCTTCAAGATGCGCTTCTATCCTTGGTGGGACCTTCGAGTTCCTTTAGGATAGGGTCGCATCTTGGGCGTGACAAGTCACGTGAAGTAAGTCTAGAACACAAGAAAATAACTCTCAGCCCATCCACATGCTAAGCAGAGAAACCACACAAAAATTGGTCATGGCCTTCCTAGCTGATACAATGAAAAAACGAAGAAATGGTTTGAGGATTTTTTGAGAAATTAAAATTTAAACAAGTTGAGTTTAATTCAAACTATTTATAGAGCCCCCTAAACAAGTAAAATTTAAACAAGCTGAATTTAGGAGGTGACCCTACACATTAAATGTGGTTTATGGGGAAAAGTGCAACATTCAAAAGCAAAACTGCAACTCAAATTAATAAAAAGGATTTAAATGGGGGAAAGCAGGAAGTTGAGTTTGATATATGGAAAGCTAGGCAATGACATTGTGAAAGTGATCAAGAATTGAGTTTGAGGTTGAAACAAAAGTAGACATGGATCAAAGAGAAAAGGAAACCCTCATGCACAAACCTCCTACTGTTGGTGTTTATCTGGTCCTTTGGAATCATGGGTGTGGGCCTCTCACTACTAGGGAAAAGCCTAGCAGCAGCGCGGGTTTTAGACCTATCAATAGCGCGGGGTTATGCGCTACTGATAAGGCGCTACAGCTAACGTGTAGCAGTAGCGTGCCTCCTCCCATGCTACTGCTAAATCGACTTAGTAGTAGCGAGTTCCCGGTGGAGCGCTACTGGTAATTAGTAGTAGCGCTTCTCCCTGCCCGCGCTGCTACTATTATTTCGTATTTTATTTCTTTTTTATTTCATGTTGTATTCGTACACCTTTACACATGTTTTCATACAACAGGAATTTAGAAATTGTTTTTACATCATAATGAGTTATTACATCACGGGGTGAAAGAACCGTGTGGACTAGTTTCAAGTGGATCAATCCACTTGAAACTAATCCGCGGTTCTTTCACCCAATGATATAATAAATATCATCATCATCATATCATTAACAACTTATCATCATCATCATCATATCATTAACAACTTATCATCATCATCATCATATCATTGGTCACTAGTCGTAATCACAAGTACTCCTCACATCATCAACTCTAACACATTGTATCACATAATAAACATATTGTACCTCATAGGACCTACTACATTCTCTTGGGACCTACTGAAGGAAATATGCCCTAGAGGCAATAATAAAGTTATTATTTATTTCCTTATATCATTATAAATGTTTATTATTTATGCTAGAATTGTATTAACCGGAAACATAATACATGTGTGAATACATAGACAAACAGAGTGTCACTAGTATGCCTCTACTTGACTAGCTCGTTAATCAAAGATGGTTATGTTTCCCAACCATGGACAAAGAGTTTTTATTTGATTAACGAGATCACATCATTAGATGAATGATCTGATTGACATGACCCATTCCATTAGCTTAGCACCCGATCGTTTAGTATGTTGCTATTGCTTTCTTCATGACTTATATATGTTCCTATGACTATGAGATTTTGCAACTCCCGTTTGCCGGAGGAACACTTTGTATGCTACCAAACGTCACAACGTAACTGGGTGATTATAAAGGAGCTCTACAGGTGTCTCCAAAGGTACATGTTGGGTTGGCGTATTTCGAGATTAGGATTTGTCACTCCGATTGTCGGAGAGGTATCTCTGGGCCCTCTCGGTAATGCACATCACATAAGCCTTGCAAGCATTACAACTAATGAGTTAGTTGCGAGATGATGTATTACGGAACGAGTAAAGAGACTTGCCGGTAACGAGATTGAACTAGGTATTGAGATACCGACGATCGAATCTCGGGCAAGTAACATACCGATGACAAACGGAACAACGTATGTTGTTATGCGGTCTGACCGATAAAGATCTTCGTAGAATATGTAGGAGCCAATATGGGCATCTAGGTCCCGCTATTGGTTATTGACAAGAGAGGTGTCTCGGTCATGTCTACATAGTTCTCGAACCCGTAGGGTCCGTACGCTTAACGTTCGTTGACGATATAGTACTATGAGTTATGTATGTTGGTGACCGAATGTTGTTCGGAGTCCCGGATGAGATCACGGACATGACAAGGAGCTCCGGAATGGTCCGGAGGTAAAGATTCATATATTGGATGATATGGTTAGGCCAAGGGGTCAAGCCCACAGGGTTATAAGTCGGTGCAAAAGGAGTTTTGCAGAGGCCAGGGGGCCAAACGCCGGAGACCCTGGCGTCTGGCCCTGGGCCAGACGCCGAGGCCCATGGCGTCTGGGCCAGACGCCAAGGTTTGTGGCGTTTGGTCCTGGAGTCCCAGTGGGACTCTTGCCTTTCGGGCAAAACCGACTTTGAGGAGGCTTTTGCTCCAAGTTTCGACCCCAGGGCTCAACATATAAATAGAGGGGCAGGGCTAGCACCAAGACACATCAAGAAACACCAAGCCGTGTGCCGGCAACTCCGTCTCCTCTAGTTTATCCTCCGTCATAGTTTTCGTAGTGCTTAGGCGAAGCCCTGCGAAGATTGTTCTTCACCAACACCGTCACCACGCCGTCGTGCTGCCAGAACTCATCTACTACTTCGCCCCTCTTGCTGGATCGAGAAGGCGAGGACGTCACCGAGCCATACGTGTGCAGAACTCGGAGGTGCCGTGCTTTCGGTGCTTGGATCGGTCGGATCGTGAAGACGTACGACTACATCAACCGCGTTGATATAACGCTTCCGCGAACGGTCTACGAGGGTACGTAGACAACACTCTCCCCTCTCGTTGCTGTGCATCACCATGATCTTGCGTGTGCGTAGGAAATTTTTTGAAATTACTACGTTCCCCAACAGTGGTATCAGAGCCTAGGTTTTTATGGTTTGATGTTATATGCACGAGTAGAACACAAGTGAGTTGTGGGCGATATAGGTCATACTGCCTACCAGCATGTCATACTTTGGTTCAGCGGTATTGTTGGATGAAGCGGCCCGGACCGACATTACGCGTACGCTTACGCGAGACTGGTTCTACCGCCGTGCTTTGCACACAGGTGGCTGGCGGGTGTCAGTTTCTCCAACTTTAGTTGAACCAAGTGTGGCTACGCCCGGTCCTTGCGAAGGTTAAAACGGCATCAACTTGACAAACTATCGCTGTGGTTTTGATGCGTAGGTAAGATTGGTTCTTGCTTAAGCCCGTAGCAGCCACGTAAAACTTGCAACAACAAAGTAGAGGACGTCTAACTTGTTTTTGCAGGGCATGTTGTGATGTGATATGGTCAAAACGTGATGAGATATAAGTTGTTGTATGAGATGATCATGTTTTGTTGAAGTTATCGGCAACTGGCAAAAGCCTTATGGTTGTCTCTTTATTGCATAAGATGCAAGCGCCAAATAATTGCTTTACTTTATCGCTATGCGATAGCAATAGTTGCAAGAGCAATAGTTGGCGAGACGACCATGTGACGACATATTGATATAGATCAAGATGATGGAGATCATGGTGTCATGCCGGTGACGATGGAAATCATGACGATGCTTTGGAGATGGAGATCAAAGGCACAAGATGATGATGGCCATATCATGTCACATATATTGATTGCATGTGATGTTTATCTTTTATGCATCTTATCTTGCTTTGATTGACGGTAGCATTATAAGATGATCTCTCACTAAATTATCAAGAAGTGTTCTCCCTGAGTATGCACCGTTGCCAAAGTTCGTCATGCCCATACACCACGTGATGATCGGGTGTGATAAGCTCTACGTCCATCTACAATGGGTGCAAGCCAGTTTTGCACACGCAGAATACTCAGGTTAAACTTGACGAGCCTAGCATATGCAGATATGGCCTCGGAACACGGAGACCGAAAGGTCGAGCGTGAATCATATAGTAGATATGATCAACATAATGATGTTCACCATTGAAAACTAATCCATTTCACGTGATGATCGGTTATGGTTTAGTTGATTTGGATCACGTGATCACTTAGAGGATTAGAGGGATGTCTATCTAAGTGGGAGTTCTTAAGTAATATGATTAATTGAACTTAAATTTATCATGAACTTAGTCCTACTAGTATTTTGCAAATTATGTTGTAGATCAATAGCTCGCGTTGTTGCTTCCCTATGTTTATTTTGATATGTTCCTAGAGAAAATTGTGTTGAAATATGTTAGTAGCAATGATGCGGATTGGATCCGTGATCTAAGGTTTATCCTCATTGCTGCACAGAGGAATTATGTCCTTGATGCACCGCTAGGTGACAGACCTATTGCAGGAGCAGATGCTGACGTTATGAACGTTTGGCTAGCTAAATATGATGACTACTTGATAGTTTAGTGCACCATGCTTAACGGCTTAGAATCGGGACTTCAAAGACGTTTTGAATGTCATGGACCATATGAGATGTTCCAGGAGTTGAAGTTAATATTTCAAGCAAATGCCCGAGTTGAGAGATATGAAGTCTCCAACAAGTTCTATAGCTAAAAGATGGAGGAGAATTGCTCAACTAGTGAGCATGTGCTCAGATTGTCTGGGTACTACAATCGCTTGAATCAAGTGGGAGTTAATCTTCCAGATAAGATAGTGATTGACAGAATTCTCTAGTCACCATCACCAAGTTAGTAGAACTTCGTGATGAACTATAGTATGCAAGGGATAACGGAAACTATTCCCAAGCTCTTCGTGATGCTGAAATCGATGAAGGTAGAAATCAAGAAAAACATCAAGTGTTGATGGTTAACAAGACCACTAGTTTCAAGAAAAGGGCAAAGGAAAGAAGGGGAACTTCAAGAAGAACAGCAAGCAAGTTGCTGCTCAAGTGAAGAAGCCCAAGTCTGGTCCTAAGCCTGAGACTAAGTGCTTCTACTGCAAAGGGACTGGTCACTGGAAGCGGAACTACCCCAAGTGATTGGCGGATAAGAAGGATGGCAAAGTGAACATAAGTATATTTGATATACATGTTATTGATGTGTACTTTACTAGTGTTTATAGCAACCCCTAAGTATTTGATACTAGTTCAGTTGCTAAGATTAGTAACTTGAAACGGGAGTTGCAGAATAAACAAAGACTAGTTAAGGGTGAAGTGACGATGTGTGTTGGAAGTGGTTCCAAGATTGATATGATCATCATCGCACACTCCCTATAATTTCGGGATTAGTGTTGAACCTAAATAAGTGTTATTTGGTGTTTGCGTTGAGCATGAATATGATTTGATCATGTTTATTGTAATACGGTTATTCATTTAAGTAAGAGAATAAATTGTTGTTCTATTTACATGAATAAAACCTTATATGGTTACACACCCAATGAAAATAGTTCGTTGGATCTCGATTGTAGTGATACACATGATCATAATATTGAAACCAAAAGATGCAAAGTTAATAATGATAGTGCAACTTATTTGTGGCACTACCGTTTAGGTCATATTGGTGTAAAGCGCATGAAGAAACTCCATGCTGATGTGCTTTTAGAATCACTTGATTATGAATCAGTTGATGCTTGCGAACCATGCCTCATGGGCAAGATGACTAAGACTCCGTTCTCCGGAGCGAGCAACTAACTTATTGGAAATAATACATACTGATGTATGCGGTCCGATGAGTGTTAAGGCCCACGGCAAGTATCATTATTTTCTGAACTTCACAGATGATTTGAGCAGATATGGGTATATCTACTTGATGAAACATAAGTCTAAAACATTTGAAAAGTTCAAAGAATTTCAGAGTGAAGTGGAAAATCATCATGACAAGAAAATAAAGTTTCTACGATCTGATCGCGGAGACAAATATTTGAGTTACGAGTTTGGTCTTCAGTTAAAAACAATGTGAAATAGTTTCACTACTCACGCCACCTGGAACACCACAATGTAATGGTGTGTCCGAACGTCATAACCGTACTTTATTAGATATGGTGCGACCTATGATGTTTCTTACCGATTTACCACTATCGTTTTGGGGTTATGCATTAAAGACGCATTCACGTTTAAAAGGGCACCATCTAAGTCCGTTGAGACGACACAATCTGAACTGTGGTTTGGCAAGAAACCAAAGTTGTCGTTTCTTAAAGTTTGGGATTGTGATGCTTATATGAAAAGGTTTCATCCTTATAAGCTCAAAAACCGAATCGGAGAAATATGTCTTCATAGGATACCCAAAGGAAACTGTTGGGTACACCTTCTATCACAGATCCGAAGGCAAGACATTCGTTGCTAAAAATGGATCCTTTCGAGAGAAGGAGTTTCTCTCGAAAGAAGTGAGTGGGAGGAAAGTAGAAAACTTGATAAGGTAATTGTACCTTCTCCCTTATTGGAAAGTAGTTCATCACAAAAATCTGTTCTTGTGACTACTACACCAATTAGTGAGGAAGCTAATGATGATGATCATGTAACTTCAGATCAAGTTTACTACCGAATCTCGTAGGTAAACCAGGAGTAAGATCCGCACCAGAGTGGTACGGTAATTCCTGTTCTGGACAGTCATGTTACTAGACCATGACGAACTTGCGAACTATGAGGAAGCGATGATTGAGCCCAAGATTCCGAATGGTTTGAGGCCAATCTGAGATATGATCCATGTATGAGAACAAAGTTTGGACTTTGGTTGACTTGCCCGATGATCAGCAAGCAATTGAGAATAAATGGATCTTCAAGAGGAAGACGGACGCTGATAGTAGTGTTACTATCTACAAAGCTAGAATTGTCGCAAAAGGTTTTCGACAAGTTCAAGGTGTTGACTACGATGAGAGTTTCTCACTCGTATCTATGCTAGAGTCTGTCAGAATCATGTTAGTAATTGCCGCATTTTATGAAATCTGGCAAATGGATAAACAAAACTGCATTCCTTAATGGATTTATTAAAGAAGAGTTGTATATGATGCAATCAGAAGGTTTTGTCAATCCGAAAGGTGCTAACAAAATGTGCAAGCTCCAGCGATCCATCTGTGGACTGGTGCAAGCATCTCGGAGTTGGAATATACGCTTTGATGAGTTGATCAAAGCATATAGTTTTATACAGACTTGCGGTGAAGCCTGTATTTACAAGAAAGTGAGTGGGAGCACTACAGCATTTCTGATAAGTATATGTGAATGACATATTGTTGATTGGAAATAATGTAGAATTATTCTGGAAAGCATAAAGGAGTGTTTGAAAGGAGTTTTTCAAAGAAAGACTTCGGTGAAGCTGCTTACATATTGAGCTACAAGATCTATAGAGATAGACCAAGACGCTTGATAAGTTTTTTCAATGAGTACATACCTTGACAAGATTTTGAAGTAATTCAAAATGGAGAAGTCAAAGAAAGAGTTCTTGCCTGTATTACAAGGTGTGAAGTTGAGTAAGACTCAAAGCCCGACCATGGCAGAAGATAGAAAGAGAATGAAAGTCATTCCCTATGCCTTGGCCATAGGTTCGATAAAGTATGTCATGCTGTATACCAGATCTATTGTATACCCTGCACTGATTTGGCAAGGGAGTACAATAGTGATCTAGGAGTAGATCACTGGACAGCAGTCAGAATTATCCTTAGTGAAATAAGGATATGTTTCTCGATTATGGACGTGACAAAAAGGTTCGTCGTAAAGGGTTACGCCGATGCAAGTTTTTACACTAATCTAGATGACTCTAAGTCTCGGTCTAGATACATATTGAAAGTGGGAGCAATTAGCTAGAGTAGATCCATATAGAGCATTGTTGACATAGAAATTTGCAAAATACATGTGGATCTGAATGTGGCAGACCCGTTGACTAAGATTCTCTCACAAGCAAAACATGATCACACCTTAGTACTCTTTGGGTGTTAATCACATAGCGATGTGAACTAGATTACTGAATCTAGTAAACCCTTTGGATGTTGGTCACATGGCGATGTGAACTATGGGTGTTAATCACATGATGATGTGAACTATCGATGTTAATCACATGGTGATGTGATCTAGATTATTGACTCTAGTGCAAGTGGTGACTGAACGAAATATGCCCTAGAGGCAATAATAAAGTTATTATTTATTTCCTTATAACATGATAAATGTTTATTATTCATGCTAGAATTGTATTAACTGGAAACATAATACATGTGTGAATACATAGACAAACAGAGTGTCACTAGTATGCCTCTACTAGACTAGCTCGTTAATCAAAGATGGTTATGTTTCCTAAACATGGACTAAGAGTTGTTATTTGATTAACGAGATCACATCATTAGATGAATGATCTGATTAACATGACCCATTCCATTAGCTTAGCACCCGATCGTTTAGTATGTTGCTATTGCTTTCTTCATGACTTATACATGTTCCTATGACTATGAGATTATGCAACTCCCGTTTGCCGGAGGAACACTTTGAGTGCTACCAAACGTCACAACGTAACTGGGTGATTATAAAGGAGCTCTACAGGTGTCTCCAAAGGTACATGTTGGGTTGGCGTATTTCGAGATTAGGATTTGTCACTCTGATTGTCGGAGAGGTATCTCTGGGCCCTCTCGGTAATGCACATCACATAAGCCTTGCAAGCATTACAAATAATGAGTTAGTTGCGAGATGATGTATTACGGAACGAGTAAAGAGACTTGCCGGTAACGATATTGAACTAGGTATTGAGATACCGACGATCGAATCTCGGGCAAGTAACATACCGATGACAAAGGGAACAACGTATGTTGTTATGCGGTCTGACCGATAAAGATCTTCGTAGAATATGTAGGAGCCAATATGGGCATCCAGGTCCCGCTATTGGTTATTGACAAGAGAGGTGTCTCGGTCATGTCTACATAGTTCTCGAACCTGTAGGGTCCGCACGCTTAACGTTCGTTGACGATATAGTACTATGAGTTATGTATGTTGGTGACCGAATGTTGTTCGGAGTCCCGGATGAGATCACGGACATGACGAGGAGCTCCGGAATGGTCCGGAGGTAAAGATTCATATATTGGATGATATGGTTAGGCCAAGGGGTCAAGCCCACGGGGCTATAAGTCGGTGCAAAAGGAGTTTTGCGGAGGCCAGGGGGCCAAACGCCGGAGACCCTGGCGTCTGGCCCTGGGAAATTAGTTAATAACTATGTTTGAGAAACTCACATTGCGGTAGAATCGGAAGAGTATCAACAAGGACCCAAATGTCCATATTGTCTTGCTCGATGTCAGGATTACCAAGATCCATGGTGACAATCATACCCTCATAAAAACCATACATTTTGCAAAGTGCTTCCCAATTTTGGCAACCAAAATGGGTTACACTCTGAGAATTGTACATATTTACTTCAAAATCGATATCATGATGGGTCCTTAGGTGTATTTTCTTTGTTTCATAATTTTCATGGTCTTCAAAACCCATCGTCTCCAAGACATAACGTCTTGCATGGCATGGGATCAGCTAGTCGAATTGTAAAAGATGAAAATTAGACGTTGAAATAGTTGAAGTCATGCTTAATTACGAAAAAAACACTTGTCGTTGTTGCGTACCGTTTCAACATCGAAGGTCTCCTCGAGCTTAATGCTGAAGCGCCGATCTTCATCCAGCTCAACGAACCTGTCGCACATACCTCGATCATCGTGGCACCAGCTGCACTCCCCCGGGAGACTGTCGTCGTCCGAGTACGACATTTCCTACGTTCATAATTCAAAGATTAAACTTGTACATATTCTAGCACAAGTCATGCCAGAATTCACGGAAAAATCCGGCATGACCTTTGCTAAAAAAGGACATATCGAGCGCCTGAAATTTGCCGGAACAGAAACTAATCAACACTCCGGCAAAACATAGGCCACTCGGAGGTGTAACCAAAACATGAAATAATTGCTTAAACTAAAAAATAACAACAAATATGGCATGTTCAACTAGTTCTATTAATTCAACTAGTTCTTACTAAATATAAACTTAGTATAAAAAGAAAAAAACTAGTTCTTTCTAAAAATGAAGTAGTTCAACTAGTTATTAATTTACTTACTATACTAGTTCAACTAAAACTTAACTAGTTCAACTAAAACTAAACTAGTTCTATTAATTCAACTCGTTCTTACTAAATATAAACTTAATATAAATAGAAAGAAACTAGCACATCTACTACTACTAATAAACATCTAACTACTACATCTACTACTAATTAACATCTACTACTGCTAATTATACAACTAGTTTACCATCACTACTAGTAATTAATATCCACTACTTCAAAAAATCATTATCTATGAACCCTAAATTAACATCTACTACTACTAAAATCATCTACTAACTAAGCAAAGAGAGAGGGGGTCCGGGAGGGGTGGGGGCTTACAGAGGGAGAGACGGTGGCGGGGAGGTGCTCGGCGACGGAGGGGCGGCGAGGGCGGGCTCGGGATCGGGAGGCGGCGGTCCTGGGCGGCGGGCTCGGTCGAGGGCGGCGGCGGTGAGGTCGAGGGCGGCGACAGTGTGGTCGAGAGCGGCGGCGGTGAGGTTGAGGGCGGGCGGCGGCGGCGGTGAGGGCAGGCACGCTCGGGCTCGGGCGGCGGCGACAGGATTAGGGGAACAGGCCAGGGGGGAAAGGAGGACTTAGCGAAATTTTGATTCGGGGGGAGGTTAACTCGAACTAGCAGTAGCGCTCGTACGGAAAACACGCTATAGCTAACTTATCTATAGCGCGTTTTAGAGAAAACCGCTACTGCTAATGGAAGCAGTTATTTCTTTTGTTTAGTAAAAACATCAAAAATATACATTGGTCATCATTGATCTTTTTGTGTATAATCTAAATAGTCAACATGAATGCTCACTGTACCTGTATAGGTACAGGCGAGGATTCATATTGCAACCAAAAATCATACACATATAGTTCAATGAAGACCAAGTGCTCGAGATAGGTTGAGAAGCAACATATTTAAGGTGGTAAACACCTTGTTCGCTTAGCAGTATGGGACTAAACTTAATTAGTTGCAGTGATACTTAGCAGTAGCGAGTTTTGAGGAAAACCGCCGCTACTAAGTTCTTTAGCAGTAGCGCGTCCACGGGAAGGGCGCTACTACTATATCTAGCCTGGAGGCAACACCGTGGCAATTATAGTAGTAGCGCTCTTTTCACCTAGAGCGCTACTGCTACTCAGTCATTAGTAGCGCTCTTTTCTGAAGCTCGCTACTGCTAATTAGCAGTAGCGCCTGTTTTTAGACCGCGCTGCTGCTAAGATTCTGTGTATAAGGTTTTCCCTAGTAGTGTCTAGTTGGGCCTTAAGTCTTTGTGGACCTACTCGGTGGAGAATTCCCTCGTCACTTATAACAAGGATTATTTAGATATAGTCTACCCCTCTCCCTTATAATTAAAATATTTACAATATTTAATAGTTTCCATTCGAATGTAAAATGCAAAAATTAGGGTTTCATAGAGCCCCCTCCCCATATCCATAAAAATGCATGTGTGCAAGGTGAGAAAGGTATACAATAAAAGCTTACTTTGCGCAAAAATGTGTGTGTGACATGGTATAAAGAATATCATGCGAGATATGTGCAAGATAGAACCGTGCATAGATATGAATGAAAAAGATATAATAATAATGGTAACACACAAACTTACATCATAAATATAACAATATAAAATCACATAGTCTCATACATACGACGATGTAAAGATTAGCGGTCACAACCACACACTAGATAAAACGAGGGCTTGCCATCTAAAAATGCAAAAGATAAAACGAGGGCTTCTCATCTAAAAACAAATCATATAAGAAACTTGCGGTAAACTACTAGACCCCCCCCTTCCCCTAACTTAGCATCAGGACACCGTAAAGGATAGAAGAGGCATGATATGTCCTAATATACCTACAGTTTCTAAGTTTTCATGTTGTATTATAATTAGATACGAAAATATAGATTCATTTTGGAACAACCTATTAATAAAGTAATAGAAGGTTAGTTTTTTTAGGGGTAACAAAAGGTTAGTTGAATGTCTTTATATCTTTGTTTCAACGAATAGCATAAATTTCCATAAATCAGGACAATCATAGAATATACAGAACAACATTTTGCACCAGAAGAGCACCAGGACAAGACTGGACGTGGAAGGGCTCTGCAGACCACACATGCACCCATGTACCTGCAGGAATAATGCCCTAGAGGCAATAATAAAGTTATTGTTTATTTTCTTATATCATGATAAATGTTTATTATTCATGCTAGAATTGTATTAACCAGAAACATGATACATGTGTGAATACATAGACAAACAGAATGTCACTAGTATAACTCTACTTGACTAGCTCGTTAATCAGAGATGGTTATGTTTCCTAGCCATGGACAAAGAGTTGTCATTTGATTATCAGGATCACATCATTAGGAGAATGATGTGATTAACATGACCCATTCCGTTAGCTTAGCACTTGATCGTTTAGTATGTTGCTATTGCTTTCTTCATGACTTATACATGTTCCTATGACTATGAGATTATGCAACTCCCGTTTACCGGAGGAACACTTTGTGTGCTACCAAACGTCACAGCGTAACTGGGTGATTATAAAGGTGCTCTACAGGTGTCTCCGAAGGTACTTGTTGGGTTGGCGTATTTCAAGATTAGGATTTGTCACTCTGATTGTCGGAGAGGTATCTCTGGGCCCACTCGGTAATGCACATCACTATAAGCCTTGCAAGCATTGCAACTAATGAGTTAGTTGCGGGATGATGTATTACGGAACGAGTAAAGAGACTTGCCGGTAACGAGATTGAACTAGGTATTGAGATACCGACGATCGAATCTCGGGCAAGTAACATACCTATGACCAAGGGAACAACGTATGTTGTTATGCGGTTTGACCGATAAAGATCTTCGTAGAATATGTGGGAGCCAATATGAGCATCCAGGTTCCGCTATTGGTTATTGACTGGATATGTGTCTCGGTCATGTCTACATAGTTCTCGAACCGTAGGGTCCGCACGCTTAAAGTTCGATGACGGTTATATTATGAGTTTATGTGTTTTGATGTACCGAAGGTAGTTCGGATTCCCGGATGTGATCACGGACATGACGAGGAGTCTCAAAATGGTCGAGACATAAAGATCGATATATTGGACGACTATATTGGGACACCGGAATGGTTCCGGGTGAGATCAGGATAATACCGGAGCACCGAGAGGTTATCGGAACCCCCCGAGAGGTATATGGGCCTTAATGGGCTTTAGTGGAAACGAGAGGAAAGGAGCAAGGGAGGGGGTGCGCACCCCCGAGCCCAATCCGAATTGGGAGGGGGGGCGCCCCCCCTTTCCTTCCTCCCTCCTTCCTCTTCCTTCCCTCTCCCTCTCCAAATAAGAAAAGGAGGAGTCCTACTCCCGGTGGAGTAGGACTCCCCCGTTGGGCGTGCCTCCTCCTCCTGGAAGGCCCTCTCCTCCCCTCCTTTACATACGGAGGAGGGGGGCACCCCATAGACACAACAATTGATCTCTTGATCTCTTAGCCGTGTGCAGTGCCCCCCTCCACCATAATCCACCTCGATAATATCGTAGCGGTGCTTAGGCGAAGCCCTGCGTCGGTAGAACATCATCATCGTCACCACGCCGTCGTGCTGACAGAACTCTCCCTCAAAGCTCGGCTGGATCAGAGTTCGAGGGACTTCATCAAGTTGAACGTGTGCAGAACTCGGAGGTGCCGTGCGTTCGGTGCTAGATCGTTCGGATCGTGAAGACGTACGACTACATCATCGAGTTGTGCTAACGCTTCCACTTTCGGTCTATGAGGGTACGTGGACAACACTCTCCCCTCTCGTTGCTATGCATCACCATGATCTTGCGTGTGCGTAGGAATTTTTTTGAAATTACTACGTTCCCCAACAGTGGCATCCGAGCCTGGTTTTATGCGTTGATGTTATATGCGCGAGTAGAACACAAGTGAGTTGTGGGCGATACAAGTCATACTGCTTACCAGCATGTCACACTTTGGTTCGGCGATAATGTTGGATGAAGCGGACCGGACCGACATTACGCGTACTTTGCACACAGGTGACTAGCGGGTGTCAGTTTCTCCAACTTTAGTTGAACCGAGTGTGGCTACGCCCGGTCCTTGAGAAGGTTAAAACAACACTAACTTGACGAACTATCGTTGTGGTTTTGATGCGTAGGTAAGAACGGTTCTTGCTCAGCCCGTAGCAGCCACGTAAAACTTGCACCAACAAAGTAGAGGACGTCTAACTTGTTTTTGTAGGGCATGTTGGGAGTCAAGGCATGATGCTATATTTTATTATATGAGATGATCATGTTTTGTAACCGAGTTATCGGCAACTGGCAGGAGCCATATGGTTGTTGCTTTATTGTATGCAATGCAATCTCCCCATAATTGATTTACTTTATCACTAAGCGGTAGCGATAGTCGTAGAAGCAATAGTTGGCGAGACGACAATGATGCTACGATGGAGATCAAGGTGTCGCGCCGGTGACGATGGTGATCATGACGGTGCTTCGGAGATGGAGATCACAAGCACAAGATGATGATGGCCATATCATATCACTTATATTGATTGCATGTGATGTTTATCTTTTATGCATCTTATCTTGCTTTGATTGACGGTAGCATTATAAGATGATTTCTCACTAAATTTCAAGATAAAAGTGTTCTCCCTGAGTATGCACCGTTGCCAAAGTTCGTCATGCCGAGACACCACGTGATGATCGGGTGTGATAAGCTCTACGTCCATCTACAACGGGTGCAAGCCAGTTTTGCACACGCAGAATACTCAGGTTAAACTTGACGAGCCTAGCATATGAAGATATGGCCTCGGTACACTGAGACCGAAAGGTCGAGCGTGAATCATATAGTAGATATGATCAACATAGTGATGTTCACCATTGAAAACTAATCCATTTCACGTGCTGTTGTTCCGTTGAATTTTAATGCGTTCCTTGGGAAAGCAAACTTGAAAGATGATGGTAGCAATTACACGGACTCGGACCGTAACTTGAGGATTATCCTCATTGCTGCACAGAAGAATTACGTCCTGGAAGCACTGCTAGGTGCCAAACCTGCTGCAGGAGCAACACCAAATGTTGCGAACGTCTGGCAGAGCAAAGCTGGTGACTACTCGATAATTCAGTGTGGCATGCTTTACGGCTTAGAACCGAGACTTCAACGATTTTTTGAACGTCATGGAGCATATGCGATGTTCCAGGAGTTGAAGTTAATATTTCAAGCAAATGCCCGGATTGAGAGATATGAAGTCTCCAATAAGTTCTGTAGCTGCAAGATGGAGGAGAATAGTTCTGTCAGTGAGCATATACTCAAAATGTCTGGGTATAACAATCACTTGATTCAATTGGGAGTTAATCTTTCCGGATGATAGCGTAATTGACAGAATTCTTCAATCGCTGTCACCAAGCTACAAGAGCTTCGTGATGAACTATAACATGCAAAGGATAGATAAGACGATTCCCGAGCTCTACGCAATGCTAAAGGCTGCGGAGGTAGAAATCAAGAAGGAGCATCAAGTGTTGATGGTCAATAAGACCACACTTTCAAGAAAAAGGGCAAAAGGAAGAAGAAGGGGAACTTCAAGAAGAACAACAAACAAGTTGCTGCTCAAGAGAAGAAACCTAGGTCTGGACCTAATACAACATTGCTCCCGATAAGAACAATACTATTGCGCAGGTGCTCAGCTCATCCCCGCCGAATATTTCATTCAGGCGGGATTTGGTTGGCGCCCGACTTATGTCATGGCATAATCTCTTATCCCGTCTGGATCTGATTAACCTGACGAAAGGCCGTGATGTGTTTCGCTGGAACCTTACTACATCAGGGTCTTTCACGGTAGACTCTATGTATCGTGCGCTCACGCATTCTGAGGTACCGGAGAGTAATAATAAGAAAATCTGGAAGGCAAAGATTCCACTAAAATTTAAAATATTCATGTGGTATCTTCGTAGAGGTGTTGTGCTAACCAAAGACAACCTTGCACGATGCAACTGGCCAGGAAGTAAGAAGTGTTGTTTTTGTACTCTTGACGAGACAATCAAACACCTCTTTTTTCAATGCAAGTTTGCACGTTCTACGTGGTCAGTCATCCAAATAGCGTCAAATTTGTATCCGCCCACAAGTGTTGGCATTATTTTTGGTCATTGGTTGGACGGTATTTCAAATAGATTCAAAACGCTAATAAGGGTGGGAGCGTACGCCTTACTATGGTCGCTTTGGCTATGTAGAAACGATTTGGTTTTTAATGACAAAATTGCTTCTCCTCTGCAGGTTATTTTCCGTTGTACGCACTCGCTTCGTATGTGGTCTATGCTACAACGTGCGGAGTACCAACCGCTATTCAAGGCGGTGTGTACGCGATTGGAGCAGGTGGCTATGGAGGTTTTTACCCAACATGGGTGGCAGCATAATCTCCGGATCGGTCCACCAATCGTTTCGACATAGGCATAGTGTCGGTCTATAGGACTCTACTGTTGCCGAATTGTCGGGTTTTTTTTCTTGTCAGATTTTTTATGTTTGGCTGTGTGCATCCTAGTTATGCAGAGGCCGGGTGGTACTCTAAGTGCTTTGTATCGCTTGATGCTACATTTTGAGATAATAAAAACGCCCTTTATCGAAAAAAGGTCTGGACCTAAGCCTGAGACTGAGTGCTTCTACTGCAAGCAGATTGGTCACTGGAAGCGGAACTGCCCCAAGTATTTGGCAGATAAGAAGGATGGCAAGGTGAACAAAGGTATATGTGATATACATGTTATTGATGTGTACCTTACCAGAGCTCGTAGTAGCACCTGGGTATTTGATACTGGTTCTGTTGCTAATATTTGCAACTCGAAACAAGGACTACGAATTAAGCGGACACTCGCTAAGGACGAGGTGACGATGCGCGTGGGAAATGGTTCCAAAGTCGATGTGATCGCTGTCGGCACGCTACCTCTACATCTACCTTCGGGATTAGTTTTAGACCTAAATGATTGTTATTTGGTGCCAGCGTTGAGCATGAACATTATATTTGGATCTTGTTTGATGCAAGACGGTTATTCATTTAAATCTGAGAATAATGGTTGTTCTATTTATATGAGTAATATCTTTTATGGTCATGCACCCTTGAAGAGTGGTCTATTTTTGATGAATCTCGATAGTAGTGATACACATATTCATAATGTTGAAGCCAAAAGATGCGGAGTTGTTAATGATAGTGCAACTTATTTGTGGCACTGCCCTTTGGGTCATATTGGTGTAAAGCGCATGAAGAAACTCCATACTGATGGACTTTTGGAATCACTTGATTATGAATCACTTGGTACTTGCGAACCATGCCTCATGGGCAAGATGACTAAAACGCCGTTCTCCGAAACTATGGAGCGAGCAACTGATTTGTTGGAGATCATACATACTTGTTGGGGAACGTTGTAGAAAACAAAAATTTTTTTCCTACTCGTTTCACCAAGATCTATCTAGGAGTTCATCTAGCAACGAGTCATCAGATGCATCTACATACTGTAGATCGCGTGCGGAAGCGTTCAAAGAACGGTGATGATGTAGTCGACACGACGTGATCCAAATCACCGATGACCAAGCGCCGAACGGACGGCACCTCCGCGTTCAACACACGTACGGGACGGGAGACGTCTCCTCCTTCTTGATCCAGCAAGGGGAAGGAGAGGTTGATGAAGATCCAGCAGCACGAACGACGGCGTGGTGGTGGATGCAGGGCGTCACAGTAGCAGGGCTTCGCCTATACTACGAGAGAGAGACGTAACGGGAGAGAGGGAGGCGCCAGGGGCTTGTCTGTCAAGTCCCTCCTCTCCCCCACTATATATAGGAGGGCCAAGGGGGGGTGGTGCGCAGCCTAGGAGATCTGATCTCCTAGGTGCGGCAGCCAGGGGGAGGATTCCCTCCCCCCCAAGGCACCTAGAGGTGCCTTCCACCACTTGGACTCCTCCCCCATGGAAACCCTAGGCGCATGGGCCTAGTAGGGCTGGTGCCCTTGGCCCATGTAGGCCAAGGCGCACCCCCTACAGCCCATGTGGCCCCCCGGGACAGGTGGCCCCACCCGGTGGGCCCCCGGGACCCCTCCGGTGGTCCCGGTACAATACCGATAACCCCGAAACTTGTCCCGATGGCCGAAACAGCACTTCCTATATATAATTCTTTACCTCCGGACCATTCCGGAACTCCTCGTGACGTCCGGGATCTCATCCGGGACTCTGAACAACATTCGGGTTCCTGCATATACATATCTTCACAACCCTAGCGTCACCGAACCTTAAGTGTGTAGACCCTACGGGTTCGGGAGACAAGCAGACATGACCGAGACGACTCTCCGGCCAATAACCAACAGCGGGATCTGGATACCCATGTTGGCTCCCACATGCTCCACGATGATCTCATCGGATGAACCACGATGTCAAGGATTCAATCAACCCCGTATGCAATTCCTTTTGTCAATCGATATGTTACTTGCCCGAGATTCGATCGTCGGTATCCCAATACCTCGTTCAATCTCATTACCGGCAAGTCACTTTACTCGTACCGTAATGCATGATCCCATGACCAGACACTTGGTCACTTTGAGCTCATTATGATGATGCATTACCGAGTGGGCCCAGTGATACCTCTCCGTCATACGGAGTGACAAATCCCAGTCTTGATCCATGTCAACCCAACAGACACTTTCGGAGATACCCGTAGTCTACCTTTATAGTCACCCAGTTACGTTGTGACGTTTGGCATACCCAAAGCACTCCTACAGTATCCGGGAGTTACACGGTCTCGTGGTCTAAGGAAAAGATACTTTGACATTGGAAAACTCTAGCAAACGAACTATACGATCTTGTGCTATGTTTAGGATTGGGTCTTGTCCATCATATCATTCTCCTAATGATGTGATCTCATTATCAATGACATCCAATGTCCATAGTCAGGAAACCATGACTATCTGTTGATCAACGAGCTAGTCAACTAGAGGCTTACTAGGGACATGTTGGTGTCTGTTATTCACACATGTATTACGATTTCCGGATAATACAATTATAGCATGAATAAAGACAATTATCATGAACAAGGAAATATAATAATAATGCTTTTATTATTGCCTCTAGGGCATATTTCCAACAGTCTCCCACTTGCACTAGAGTCAATAATCTAGTTACATTGTGATGAATCGAACACCCATGGTATTCTGGTGTTGATCATGTTTTGCTCTAGGGAGATGTTTAGTCAACGGATCTGCTACATTCAGGTCCGTATGTACTTTACAAATCTCTATGTCTCCATTTTGAACATTTTCACGAATGGAGTTGAAGCGACGCTTGATGTGCCTTGTCTTCTTGTGAGACCTGGGCTCCTTGGCAAGTGCAATAGCTCCAGTGTTGTCACAAAAGAGTTTGATTGGCCCCGACGCATTGGGTATGACTCCTAGGTCGGTGATGAACTCCTTCACCCATATTGCTTCATGTGCTGCCTCCGGGGCTGCCATGTACTCCGCTTCACATGTAGATCCCGCCACGACGCTCTGCTTGAAGCTGCACCAGCTCACTGCTCCACCATTCAACATATACACGTATCCGGTTTGTGATTTAGAGTCATCCAGATCTGTGTCGAAGCTAGCGTCGACGTAACCCTTTACGACGAGCGCTTCGTCACCTCCATAAACGAGAAACATCTCCTTAGTCCTTTTCAGGTACTTCAGGATATTCTTGACTGCTGTCCAGTGTTCCTTGCCGGGATTACTTTGGTATCTGCCTACCAAACTTACGGCAAGGTTTACATCAGGTCTGGTACACAGCATGGCATACATAATAGAACCTATGGCTGAGGCATAGGGGATGACACTCATCTCTTCTATTTCTTCTGCCGTGGTCGGACATTGAGCTGAGCTCAATTTCACACCTTGTAACACAGGTAAGAACCCCTTCTTAGAATGATCCATATTGAACTTCTTCAATATCTTATCAAGGTATGTGCTTTGTGAAAGACCTATGAGGCGTCTCGATCTATCTCTATAGATTTTGATGCCTAATATATAAGCAGCTTCTCCAAGGTCCTTCATTGAAAAACTCTTATTCAAGTAGGCCTTGATGCTGTCCAAGAGTTCTATATCATTTCCCATCAATAGTATGTCATCCACATATAATATGAGAAATGCTACAGAGCTCCCACTCACTTTCTTGTAAACGCAGGCTTCTCCATAAGTCTGTGTAAACCCAAACGCTTTGATCATCTCATCAAAGTGAATGTTCCAACTCCGAGATGCTTGCACCAGCCCATAAATCGAGCTTTGGAGCTTGCACACCTTGTCAGCATTCTTAGGATCGACAAAACCTTCCGGCTGCATCATATACAATTCTTCCTTAAGGAAACCATTAAGGAATGCCGTTTTGACGTCCATTTGCCATATCTCATAATCGTAGAATGCGGCAATTGCTAACATGATTCGGACGGACTTTAGCTTCGCTACCGGTGAGAAAGTCTCATCGTAGTCAACCCCTTGAACTTGTCGATAACCCTTAGCGACAAGCCGAGCTTTATAGATGGTCACATTACCATCCGCGGCTGTCTTCTTCTTAAAGATCCATTTATTCTCTATGGCTCGCCGTTCAACGGGCAAGTCAGTCAAAGTCCATACTTCGTTTTCATACATGGATCCTATCTCGGATTTCATGGCTTCTAGCCATTTGTCGGAATCCGGGCCCGCCATCGCTTCTTCATAGTTCGAAGGTTCACCGTTGTCTAACAACATGATTTCCAAGACAGGGTTGCCATACCACTCTGGTGCGGAACGTGTCCTTGTGGACCTTCGAATCTCAGTAGGAGCTTGATCAGAAGTATCTTGATCATTATCATTAACTTCCTCTCTAGTTGGTGCAGGCACCTCAGGAACATTTTCTTGAGTTGCGCCATTTGCCGGTTCAAGAGGTAATACTTCATCAAGCTCTACTTTCCTCCCACTTACTTCTTTCGAGAGAAACTCTTTCTCTAGAAAGGACCCATTCTTGGCAACAAAGATCTTGCCTTCGGATCTGAGGTAGAAGGTGTACCCAATAGTTTCTTTTGGGTATCCTATGAAGACGCATTTTTCCGGCTTGGGTTCGAGCTTCTCAGGTTGAAGTTTCTTCACATAAGCATCGCATCCCCAAACTTTTAGAAACGACAGCTTAGGTTTCTTCCCAAACCATAATTCATACGGTGTCGTCTCAACGGATTTCGACGGAGCCCTATTTAAAGTGAATGCGGCAGTCTCTAAAGCATAGCCCCAAAAAGATAGTGGTAAATTAGTAAGAGACATCATAGACCGCACCATATCCAATAGAGTGCGATTATGACGTTCGGACACACCGTTACGTTGAGGTGTTCCAGGCGGCATGAGTTGTGAAACTATTCCACATTTTCTTAAGTGTGTACCAAATTCGTGACTCAAGTATTCTCCTCCACGATCTGATCGTAGAAACTTAATTTTCCTGTCACGTTGATTCTCAACCTCACTCTGAAATTCCTTGAACTTTTCAAAGGTTTCAGACTTGTGTTTCATTAAGTAGACATACCCATATCTACTTAAGTCATCAGTGAGGGTGAGAACATAACGATAGCCACCGCGAGCCTCAACACTCATTGGACCGCACACATCAGTATGTATGATTTCCAATAAGTCGGTTGCTCGCTCCATTGTTCCAGAGAACGGAGTCTTGGTCATTTTACCCATAAGGCATGGTTCGCACGTGTCAAATGATTCATAATCAAGAGACTCTAAAATTCCATCTGCATGGAGCTTCTTCATGCGTTTGACACCTATGTGACCAAGGCGGCAGTGCCACAAGTATGTGGAACTATCATTATCAACCTTACATCTTTTGGCACTCACATTATGAACATGTGTAGCATTACGTTCTAGACTCATTAAGAATAAACCATTCACCATAGGAGCATGACCATAAAACATATCTCTCATATAAATGGAACAACCATTATTCTCAGATTTAAATGAGTAGCCATCTCGAATTAAACGAGATCCCGATACAATGTTCATGCTCAAAGCTGGCACTAAATAACAATTATTGAGGTTTAAAACTAATCCCGTAGGTAAATGTAGAGGCAGCGTGCCGACGGTGATCACATCGACCTTGGAACCATTCCCGACGCGCATCGTCACCTCGTCCTTCGCCAGTCTCCGTTTATTCCGCAGCTCCTGCTGTGAGTTACAAATATGAGCAACGGCACCGGTATCAAATACCCAGGAGTCACTACGAGTACTGGTAAGGTACACATCAATTACATGTATATCAAATATACCTTTGGTATTGCCGGCCTTCTTGTCCGCTAAGTATTTGGGGCAGTTCCGTTTCCAGTGACCCTTCCCTTTGCAATAAAAGCACTCCGTCTCATGCTTGGGTCCATTCTTTGGCTTCTTCCCGGCAGCTTGCTTGCTGGGCGCGGCAACCTCCTTGCTGTCCTTCTTGAAGTTCTTTTTACCCTTGCCTTTCTTGAACTTAGTGGTTTTATTGACCATCAACACTTGATGTTCCTTCTTGACTTCTACCTCCGCTGATTTCAACATAGAGAACAACTCAGGAATGGTCTTTTGCATCCCCTGCATGTTGAAGTTCATCACAAAGCTCTTATAGCTTGGTGGAAGCGACTGGAGGATTCTGTCAATGACCGCATCATCCGGGAGATTAACTCCCAGCTGAGACAAGCGGTTATGTAACCCAGACATAGTGAGTATGTGCTCACTGACAGAACTATTTTCCTCCATCTTACAGCTGAAGAACTTATCGGAGACTTCATATCTCTCGATCCGGGCATGAGCTTGAAAAACCATTTTCAGCTCTTCGAACATCTCATATGCTCCATGTCTCTCAAAACGCTTTTGGAGCCCCGGCTCTAAGCTGTAAAGCATGCCGCACTGAACGAGGGAGTAGTCGTCAACACGTGTCTGCCAAGCGTTCATAACATCTTGGTTCTGTGGGACGGGTGGATCACCTAGCGGTGCTTGTAGGACATAATCTTTCTTGGCAGCTATGAGGATGATCCTCAGGTTCCGGACCCAGTCCGTATAGTTGCTGCCATCGTCTTTCAGCTTGGTTTTCTCTAGGAACGCGTTGAAGTTGAGGACTACGTGGGCCATTTGATCTACAAGACATAGTGTAAAATATTTTAGACTAAGTTCATGATAATTAAGTTCATCTAATCAAATCATTAATGAACTCCCACTTAGATTAGACATCCCTCTAGTCATCTAAGTATTACACGATCCGAGTTAACTAAGCCGTGTCCGATCATCACGTGAGACGGACTAGTCTGTTGGGGAACGTTGCAGAAAACAAAAAATTTCCTACTCGTTTCACCAAGATCTATCTAGGAGTTCATCTAGCAACGAGTCATCAGATGCATCTACATACCTTGTAGATCGCGTGCGGAAGCGTTCAAAGAACGGTGATGATGTAGTCGTACACGACGTGATCCAAATCACCGATGACCAAGCGCCGAACGGACGGCACCTCCGCGTTCAACACACGTACGGGACGGGAGACGTCTCCTCCTTCTTGATCCAGCAAGGGG
>NC_053024.1:709098129-709114924 GCF_003073215.2 Triticum urartu | reverse complement strand
AATTGTCTTCACTACAAAAAAATACACTTCCGTGATGATACATGTTTGTCATAGTAGGTCACGTTTTCTGTCATGCATGTACATCCATGACAAATTTACGACAGAATCAAGATAGTCATACATGTGTTGTCGTAGAAGTGTTCAATGACATTACCAAAATTATCATCACGGAAGTGTCCACTTCCATGACGATAAATTGCGCATCACGGAAGTGCTTTCGTCAAGGGTGACCGACACGTGGCATCCACCGTAACGGAACGTCGTTAAGCTATCGGGTCCGGTTTTGGATCCGATAACCCGTTAACAGCTCCGACCAATGGGGATTTTCCACGTGTGAAATCATCATTGGCTGGAGGAAACATGTGTCGGCTCACCGTTGGAAAAGATGTCATCCACTCATTGGACCCAAAGCACCTATGATAAGTCGACACATGGCACGGACCAACAAAGGCCCATTCCTGTGAAAAGGCCGGCTCGTTTGACTTGGTCAAAAGGTGGCGGGACGGTCCATGGCAAGCATGTTAACGGCCTATTCGCATATAGCCCATTTACAGCCCGCTAACCCAGGGCCCGTTTACGGCCTATCCGAATTAGGCCCAGTAGCATCATCTGGGCCGTCCAATATAATTCTAGCCTGTTTTAACTTCCGGCCCATGTATGGCCCATGATGTCTTTTGGCCCATATGAGGCCCTTAGTAACCCTCGGCCCATTAACAGCCCGTGGTAAAACTGGCCCATAATGAACAGTGTATCACTTTATACCCATTAATGGCCCATTATTCCGTTGGTCCATTGCCAGCCCATGTTATCTTTCGGCCTTCTCAGGGCCCATTTATTCTTGGGCTCATTTCCAGCATTCGTTTACTTTCGGCCCGTTACTGTCATTTTCTGCTTGTGGGCCAAATACAGCCCGTGGTTACAGTCGGCCCGTTTGTGGCCCGTTAATACGTTGGGCCGTTTTCATAGCGTCATCAAATACGACCTATTAACGACGGCCCATTATGGTCGGCCCATGAACGGACGATTTCAACTCTAGCCAATTTACGGCCATGATGTGGTCTGTTATTGGCCCATGTTTGGCCAACCGATCATACGGCCCATAGAAGGACCATTGATGATACGGCCCGTAGAAGGCCCATTGTGTCTATGCCCCATAGAAGGCCCATTGTTTCTACGGCCATTAATAGGCCCATTGTTTCTACGGCCCGTAGGAGGCCCATGTCAACTACAGTAAATATGTAGCCCATTGTTAATGTGGCCTAGTTTTAAAAAATAGGTTATTGCGGCCACTAGGAAACCGCGGAAAAAGAACTACACTGACTATAAGAAAACAAATAAACAAGACAATGGAAATAAATAAGCAAGCAACTTACGCTAGGTTATCATGGCTATTACACATATTACATCCACTAGGCATCAAAGTTCGCCACAAGTGCAAATATAGGGAACAAAGCAGCATATAAACGTCGCAGCAAAACAAGTCTTGAACTGAAACCACTTTAGAAGAACTCAAGAAACAATAGCCTAGGTACCCATAATGTTGGCAAGATGCTTAGCAAGCTTATTAACTTTCTCTTTTTTGGCGCTTAAATCCTCCAGCACTTGCTGTTGCACCAGAAAGCATGCATCTGAATTCTGCATGGACTTCCTTAGTCCTTCGGCTTCCTGTCGCATAACATTTGATCGATGTCTTTCAACTTGAAGTTGAAACTCAAGAAGCCGAACTGATTCAGGCAGTAAGATCGAAGAGCTGGTGCCAGCAGTAGTAGCCAGTAACTCGAACACTACATCAAGACAGGACTTTGGGGTTGTCTCAGTGTCTTCAATATAGTTTTTATCAGCTTTCTTGTAGAACACCAGGGATGTCTCACTATCTTGAACCTGATCTGCATTACTTCCTTTACCATTGCATAACGGGGTACTCTTCTCCAATATTTTATCCGTGTTCTAAAGGAGAAACAAACAAACACATCACAGGTTTACAATGTAGTATATGAAACTCATTTTGGTAAACAAGTTTAGTAGTAAGGTGGACAGGATAACAGCATGAAACAAACATATATCTATGTAGTATGGTCACTGTATGATCTATATCATTCTAGTTTATGTTGCCAAATCTAGATAGATACAGTGCGAATCATATCTATTTAAGACAAAGCAGCATAGAGAGAATATAAGTGTGGGAAACTACACAGCAATAACAACACTTGTAATGTGCATGGCATGAGAACATAACTGTTTATTCAATTGAAACTGAAATCAACATAGAGCAAGTTACAACAGCAAACACGTTAAAGAAACAGGTTTAAAACATACCTGTTGCGCCATTGGAGTTTCAATTGCATCCTTCAAATTTGAAATTAGTTGGTATGAGTAAATACAGTGATGCAAGAGCAAAGTAGTATGAACCATAGCTACGGAACCTGACCTGAGAACAATTCTTCTTCTGCTTTAAGCATTGACTTGGGGTTCGGAGTGGTGGTCCTCGTGCTTTGGGCACTGCAGTTGCCTTACTAACTGCTCGTGTTTGGGTGCTCTGTGGTGGAGACGGTGTTGTGTCAACGGGAACTGGGTTACTATCTGCTGGGGTTGGGGTTAGAAGGGGTGTAGCTGGTTCTCTGTCCAACTGGGTAGGGGTACAATCTGCGTGAGTCTGGGTTATGTGTGGTGGGGCTGGTTCTTGGGCAAGTACAACCGTGGTTCTATCTCCATCGACAGGTAGCACGATCTTTTCTGAAGACCGTGTTTTTACTCCCACAGATACTGCCATCACCCCTCCAATTGAAATGGCTGATAAACAAGAAAAGTAATTGAATGTACAGACATTGTAAGATAGACAGGTGCAATGGATAGTAGGGAAGAAAACAGGGCATGAAAATAATTCACATTTATGTTGTCTAACCAAACAGAATAGCAGGACATAATTTCACATATATGATGGCTAATTAAACAGGATAGCATGACACAATTTCACATGTATGATGGCTAACTAAACAGGATAGAATGACATACTTCAAAATATGATGACTATGTAAACAGGATGACATGATATAACTATATGTGTCTATTAAAGTGGTTGGCATGCCATAAATCACAAACATGCCGTCGATGGAAACATGATGGCATGATATAATTCACGGATAGAATGACATAATTCAAAATATGATGACTATGTGAACAGGATGAGATGATATAACTATATTATGTCTTTAGAAAATGGGTTGGCATGCCATAATTCAGATACATGCTGTCTATGTAAACATCATGGCATGATATAATTCAAATATATGATTTATATACTAAGGAAGTGAGCAGAGGGCAATCGCATATATGATGTGTCAACTAAGGAGATGGCATTCAATATCGTGTATATGATGTAAAAACTAAGCATTGCAATACAACATATGCATTGAGTAATATAACCCTGCCAAGTTTGAGCATACACCTCAGGGGGATAATAGGACTGGTCATCTGCCTCTGAATCCTCCTCTGAAGAGCTATCTGTAACCAGAAAGATATCTGCTTCACCAGGTAGCATTGTCTGCTCTGAAGACCTTGTTTTCACTCCAGATTTCTCCATCACCAATTCAAATGGCTGATGCATAGGAAGAGCAGTTGAATATACAAACATTGTCGACAAAAGCAATGATAAATACAAAAAAGGACGACATGATATAATTCACATATATGACGCTTGGCTAAACAGCATGGCATTGCATAATTCACATATATAATGCCTTGCAACAAGATAGCATTGCATAATTCACATATATAATGTCTTGCAACAAGATGGCATTGCATAATTCACATATATGGTAATTAGACACTAAACAGGTGGCATTCACACAAAGCATGTCTAAACTAAGCAAATGACCATAGCATGCCAAGATACCATACGCACGATATGAGCAACATAACCCTGCCAAGTTAGAGCATGCACCTCGGGGGGATAGGACTGGTCATCTGTCTCTGAATCCTCCTCTGAGGAGCTATCTAACCAGCAAGACATGCGCTTCGTCAGATAAGCATTGTCTGCTCTGAAGACCTTGTTTCCACTCCAGATTTTTCCATGACCGTGCCGAATGGCTGATGCACAGGAAGAGTAATTGAATGTACTAAAATTGTTGACAAATTTAACACGTAATAAAAAATGATGTCATGATATAATTCACATATAAGATGACTGGCTAACCAGGGTGGCATTGCAAAATTCACATATATGATGCCTGGCTAAACAAGATGGCATTGCATGATTCACATATACGATAAAGAAACTAAACAGATGGCATTGACACAAAGCATGTCTAAACTAAGCAGATGACATCTTTGATGTATACAGTAAGCAATGCAAGGCACCATATGCATGATATTACCAACATCAGCATGCCAAGTTAGAGCGAAGACCTCATGGGGTAAATAGGAGTGGTCTTCTCCTTCTGAATCCCCCTCAGAACAGTTATCTTCCTCTTGATTACGAATCCAAATGGGTGGAGGGGGGCTGCCTTTGCGCCCACCATGGAACGACGTCTGCATGAAATTTTATTGCCACGCAAGGCTCGTCTCTTTTGCTCTACATGATCAGTTCCATTGTGTACAATAACTGGCATGCATAGGAATAAAACATAGTGAGATTATGTAAGGAGTGCATGCACAAATCCAGAGTGATGGTAGCAAACTGTGGATAGACCCAAAACCAATGATAGCAGGCAGATAATAGCTTTAGTTAAAAAATACAATAATGGCTCCTTTAATGTTTGTTTGCACCCAACATGAAACTCATAGTAGACACCGAGATTAACCAGATAGTAGACAGATAGTACTGATTGCTGCCCCAATATGTACCCCACAACCATTTAAAAACTCAAGTTTCAGCATTAGTTTGGACCTGACTCGGAGTCTAATAGGTGAACACGACGATAAGTAGCATGTCATCATATTAAGCACGCATAACGTAAGCAGACACGGAAGAGTGCGACCTCTCTTGCGGACCCGTGTAGTCCTCAAGGTCATCTGCTCAGTTGATGATGGTAATGCAGTTGTCGTGGCTGCCGGCGGCGGGGAAGAAGATCTGAGGCGGCGAAAGACAGTCTGGAGAGCGGATCCCTGCTGTGGTGAACCCTTCCGTCGTTGGAGCAGCTGAGCTGGGGTGGAACACAGCGCCGCAGGAGCAGGACAAACCACACAAGGTTTTCTTTGACACATATCTGTAACAGAAGTAATTGAGTAAGGGCTTGTTTGAATTTGAGGATTCTAACAATGCAGGGATAGGAAATAGACAGGAATAGGATAGGAATGCACGTGCAAAACAGAGAATTTAAAAACACAGGATTTCTGCCAATCTGGGTGTTTGGTTCACAAGAATTGGAAGATCACAGATGCAAAGAAGCATGGTGAGATTAAGTCAAACCACAAGAAAATGTATGGTTATAATGCTATTATGCTACTATCTCTTAGTCTTGTGCTTCATGAATAGGAATTTGAAAAGGAGGACAAGTGGAAATTAAAATTCCTATGGTTTTTCTTTCAAGGAGACACTAAAGGAACAAATCCTACAGTTTTCCTTTGCTCCATTCCTTTGAACCAAATGCATGAATAGTAGTACCATAGGAAACTTTCCAATTCCTATGTTTTTCCTTCACTTTTCCTTTCAAGCACTGGCGATTCTAGTAGGCAGGCTTGAGCAAGGAAAAGCCTACACTCAAAAAATGTTTTTGTGCTACTTCTACTACTTTGGACCCAGGCCACTGCCCTACTAGCTCAACTCCCAGGCCCATCGACAAATGCACAGCTCAAACGCAGAGATAAATAATGATGGCGTTCAAGAGAGTCCATCACGGATAGCTAAGTTGCCTGGTACCTCACTGCTTGTCATATAGTAGGAAAATAATCGTATTTCACGTTACTACGTGTGCTCAGTGGACAATATATATAACATGTAGAGTAAAAAAGAGATGCAACAAGTGTACAACCTCTTTGGCGAAGCCATGTCGATCTCAGCGTGATTGGGTTGGTCCGGTGAGGATGCTCCGGCTGACTTGGCTGTCGGAGGAGGGGAAGAAGATCTTAGGCGTCTGGAGATGGAGCCCGAGGTACTGCTCCACTGTGATGGAGGGTTTCGTCGTTGGAGCAGCTCCAGTGAGTTGTACGACGCCGAGGCTGAAGTAGGACAAGAGAGACAACGTTAACCTGAGTGGAATTCTAATAGCATCTCCAATAGATGACGTAAAATACATAACCACAAAGTGCTAGATGTAAAATACATCAGCCGCTCATCTCTGAACTTAACTATGTGAAACTGAATTTAACTGTCGAAAACTTAACTGTCGAAACTGAATTTTACTGTCGAAACTGAATTTTACTGTCAAAACTGAACACACTAGCTAGTAGCAGAAAAGCAGTAGCAGCATACGCGTGCGAGAGCCGGCAGCTGGTTGAAATGTAGCAGCATTAGGAGTTACCGTTAGATCGACTGATTTTCCATCTCTGGGGTTAGGATTTTTCCCGAGTTGGATATGAAATCCAAGGGCTACATAGTCATCTTTTCTGACCGCTCCTTTGCGTATACAGCGTCCGTATAGTGCATGGTCTGGAGAAGAAGGATTGTGGACATAACTGCTTAAGCCTGCGATGGAGTCTAGTACTACAAGTCGGCTATCGTGTGTGAAAATTCCAACTCATTGAAAAGGTCTGCCGTCGACTAACGTTACTCCACTCTAATCTGTTCACTATCTCCCCAATTCCGCCGTCGTGGCGGCTCTCTCATTCGCTCTTGCACGCGCTGCTGCTCCGGGCGCTGTTGCTAACTGCTTTTCTGCTACTAGTGTGTTCAGTTTCGGCAGTAAAATTCAGTTTCACAAAAATTCAGTTTCGACAGTTAAGTTTCAGTTTCGACAGTTAAATTCAGTTTCACAGTTAAAGTTCAGAGATGAGCGGCTGATGTATTTTACATCTAGCACTTTGTGGTTATGTATTTTACATCATCTATTGGAGATGATATTAGAATTCCACTCAGGTTAACGTTGTCTCTCTTGTCCTGCTTCAGCCTCGGCGTCGTACAACTCACCGGAGCTGCTCCAACGACGAAACCCTCCATCACAGTGGAGCAGTACCCGGCTCCATCTCAAGACGCCTAAGATCTTCTTCCCCTCCTCCGACAGCCAAGTCAGCCGGAGCATCCTCACCGGACCAACCCAATCACGCTGAGATCGACATGGCTTCGCCAAAGAGGTTGTACACTTGTTGCATCTCTTTTTTACTCTACATGTTATATATATTGTCCACTGAGCACTCGTAGTAACGGAAATACGATTATTTTCCTACTATATGACAAGCAGTGAGGTACCAGGCAACTTAGCTATCCGTGATGGACTCTCTTGAACGCCATCATTATTTATCTCTGCGTGTTTGAGCTGTGCATTTGTCGATGGGCCTGGGAGTTGAGCTAGTAGGCAGTGGCCTGGGTCCAAAGTAATAGAAGTAGCACAAAAACATTTTTTGAGTGTAGGCTTTTCCTTGCTCAAGCCTGCCTACTAGAATCGCTAGTGCTTGAAAGGAAAAGTGAAGGAAAAACATAGGAATTGGAAAGTTTCCTATGGTACTACTATTCATGAATTTGGTTCAAAGGAATGGAGCAAAGGAAAACTGTAGGATTTGTCCTTTAGTGTCTCTTTGAAAGAAAAACTGTAGGAATTTTAATTTCCACTTGTCCTCCTTTTCAAATTCCTATTCATGAAGCACAAGACTAAGAGATAGTAGCATAATAGCATTATAACTGTACATTTTCTTGTGGTTTGACTTAATCTCACCATGCTTCTTTGCATCCTGTATCTTCCAATTCTTGTGAACCAAACACCCAGATTGGCAGAAATCATGTGTTTTTAAATTCTCTGTTTTGCACGTGCATTCCTATCCTATTCCTGTGTATTTCCTATCCCTGCATTGTTAGAATCCTCAAATTCAAAGAAGCCCTTACACAATTACTTCTATTACAGATATTTGTCAAAGAAAACCTTGTGTGGTTTGTCCCGCTCCTGCTGCGCTATATTCCACCCCAGCTCAGCTGCTCCAACGATGGAAGGGTTCACCACAGCAGGGATCGCTCTCCAGACTGTCTTTCGCCGCCTCAAATCTTCTTGCCCGCCGCCGGCAGCCACGACAACTGCATTAACATCATCAACTGAGCAGATGACCTTGAGTACTACACGGGTCCGCAGGAGAGGTCGCACTCTTCTGTGTCTGCTTACGTTATGCATCGCTTAATATGATGACATGCTACTTTATCGTGTTCACCTATTAGACTCTGAGTCAGGTCCAAACTAATGCTGAAACTTGAGTTTTTAAATGGTTGTGGGGTACATATTGGGGCAGCAATCAGTACTATCTGTCTACTATCTGGTTAATCTCGGTGTCTACTATGAGTTTCATGTTGGGTGCAAACAAACATTAAAGGAGCCATTATCTGTATTTTTTAACTAAAGCTATTATCTGCCTGCTATCATTGGTTTTGGGTCTATCCACAGTTTGCTACCATCACTCTGGATTTGTGCATGCACTCCTTACATAATCTCACTATGTTTTATTCCTATGCATGTCAGTTATTGTACACAATGGAACTGAACATGTAGAGCAAAAGAGACGAGCCTTGCGTGGCAATAAAATTTCATGCAGACGTCGCTCCATGGTGGGCGCAAAGGCAGCCCCCCTCCACCCATTTCGGATCGTAATCAAGAGGAAGATAACTGTTCTGAGGGGGATTCAGAAGCAGAAGACCACTCCTATTTACCCCATGAGGTCTTCGCTCTAACTTGGCATGCTGATGTTGGTAATATCATGCATATGGTGCCTTGCATTGCTTACTGTATACATCAAAGATGTCATCTGCTTAGTTTAGACATGCTTTGTGTCAATGCCATCTTTAGTTTTTATCGTATATGTGAATCATGCAATGCCATCTTGTTAGCCAGGCATCATATATGTGAATTTTGCAATGCCACCCTGGTTAGCCAGTCATCTTATATGTATTATATCATGCCATCCTTTTTTATTACATGTTCATTTGTCAACAATTTCTATGTGTGTGTGTGTGAACCTTGTCATTGGAATTGCACGCTCTTCATCACAGATACACAGAGTCGGCCCGTCGTGCTCCGTACATCCAGAACCGCTTGTTGAACTGTAATACTCTCAAGCAGGACTCCTGCCACGTACCATCATAGATCATAATTCCCGCGTTGATCCTCTCCTCGTCTGTATAGCATTCGTACCTGTATGCGTGCTAGTAGATGCTAGGTATGCCACCGTAGGAGACCAATATGTGAATTATCAATGCCCGTCGTGTGCAAGCATTAGGAAGATGGCAATGACATGCAAGGAAAGTGGAAGTGGCAATACAGGGAGCCAGTCAGTGAGACTAATGCAGCCGACTCATGGCACCACATGGCTATATGCACTGCCTCGGCATCACCATGAGATGAGAAAAGCAGAAAACAAGGTCTCAGAGCAGACATGCTACGCGAGGCAATACTACGACAACCCAGAGAATGTCAACAGATCGCCAAACCATGGCCTCAAAATAGTATTACTATCTGCATAGTGATGCAAGCGTACTATACACAATATAGCCACCCTAGAAATCAATGCACCGCACTCTAGTAAAATGATCATATATCAACATGACTAAGAAACTTGGCCACTTCATCCCACAGTGGGACAATGAGAACAAAAATAAGAAGAAGAGCAAGGAATATGACTCTGACGACAAGAAAGAAGAAGAAGAAATACTCAAAGTCTTCTTCCAAGTCTTCCTCAAAGTCTTCATCACATAAGAAGAGCTCATCTGGCAAGGCACGTGCGTTTGTTGGCAAGGAAATGGATTCAGAGGAGGAGTCTGCTTCTGAGGAGGCGGAGGTGGAGTCTGAGGAGGAATCCGACTCAGGCGTCGCAAGTCTGGCTACAGCATACGTTGCCAAGTCCATCTTCAACACTGAAGACAATGACTTCATCACCGACACCGATGCAAATGACAAGGACTACTCCGCTTCTACCTACTGCTTCATGGCACGCGGTGCCAAGGTAAACACACGCACTACTCACTATCAAACATCTAGTGACGATGACTCTGATTGTGGTTCAAAACCTAGCTACAAAACACTTGCTAAAATTGCAACTGAACAACAGAAAGCTATGGAACATATTCAAAAACTGTTAGACAGAAGCGATGATCTGTTAGGTGCTGAAATGACTCGATCTGAATCCTTAATTGAAGACATAAAAAATCTTCACGTTAAGTATCAGGAACTTGAAAATCGTCATGAAACTCTCTCAACAACTCATGAAAAGCTTTCCTATGATTATCTTCAAAGGAAGCAAGATCTTGAGAAATTGAGAGCGGTTCATGAAGATCTTCAAACGGAAAACGAGTCACTTCGCGCCAAACAGATCAGTCCCGCTCAGGAAGGATTTGAACCACCATGTCTTAAATGCATTGAGCGTGATAATGCTACTTCTGTTGCTGAATGTTCTACTGCTACTGCTGTTGCAATATCTTCAACTGTTGATGTGGTAACTAACCCCTCTGCTGAGGATACCACCGCTATTGCTGATGAGAATGCTAGGTTGAAGACATTGCTTGAAACAGGGATGTACAAAAGTCTTAAAGGGCATCAGACGCTATGTGATGTCCTGAAAAAGCAGATTCTGAACCGAAACCCTAGGAAAGAGGGTGTAGGGTTCGTAAGGAAAATGAATGCAGATGGCTCTTACTGGAAACCTGAGCAGTACCCCAAAACCATGTGGGTTGCTGCAAAGGAACCTTCAGCAGATCCATCCAATCTATCTGGCTTCACTTGTGCTAACCCCATTATCATTGATGAATCCTTTGATGCAAACTATATACTGTTTAAGAATCAGAATGGTGAAGTATTTGCCAGGTACATTGGTACTAACTGCAGGAATGGACCGCCTATGAAGAAGATCTGGGTTCCGAAAAGGTGTCTGGAGAGTCTTCCTGTGAATGTCATCATGACACCTCACGTGAAGAAGACAAACCTCAGACCAAAGGCTTCATACGGTCCAAAGGCTTCATACAGACAGAGGACTCACCTGAGTCGCACTAACGCAAATGTTTTGCAGGGAAACCATACTCAGGCATATGAATATGAGAGCGGTTCATCAAACCGCCATGTTCATAAGACCAAGAACTATTCTGCTTATTCTTATGAGTACTATTGTCCGCCTGCAAGACTGTTTGCTAGGGCTCCAAAGCCAAAGTTCTCAGATGCTGCACTTAGACTTATTGCTTCTAAGCCACCCTTGAAGATGTGGGTGGCTAAGAAAGCTTAACTCTCTTTTGCAGGGAAAGGTCTCCAGCAGAAAACCAAAATCGTCTGACGCTATTGCTGGGGACCTTAAACATCTTGTAGGGCGCAAGATCAAATGCCCAAATGGTCTTACTATGTACTTCGTACCTGAATCGCTTGCTACTCTCCCTATTAGTCCTAACCTGGATCTAAGCTTTCATAACCCACTGGTTCGTCAAATGTTTTTGCTTCACAATGCTCTTGGTGAAGCCTATCCCCCTAACTGCACTGTAGGGTACGACACCAGCGTCTTCAGAATGGATTATTGACAGTGGGTGTACAAATCACATGACTGGCAAAAGAAGTCTTCTTATGGACTCAACCTTACGTCCATCCGACAAGAGCCACATCACATTTGCTGACACTAGTAAAAGTAAGGTATTGGGTCTAGGTAGAGTTGCAATCTCAAGGGATCAACACATGGATAAAGTCATGCTTGTTGAATCCCTTGGCTTCAACTTAATGTCTGTCTCAATGCTTTGCGATTTGAACATGATCGTAATGTTTGGAAAATATCGTTGCCTTGTACTAATGGAATCTGACAAGTCTCTAGTGTTTGAAGGGTATCGAAAAGATGATTTGTACGTGGTAGATTTCTCAGCAGGCCACAGCTTGCAGTATGTCTTCTAGCAAAGGCTTCAGAATGCTGGCTCTGGCATCGGAGGCTTGGACATGCTGGCATGAGGAACCTCCACACCCTTGCAAAGAAGAAGCATGTCATAGGCATCGAGGGTGTCAAGTTCAAGAAAGACCACTTATGCGGTGCCTGTGAAGCAGGGAAGATGACGAGGGCCAAACATCCCTCGAAGACAATCATGACCATCTACTCAACCCTTTGAACTGCTTCACATGGATCTTTTCGGTCCCACTCATTACTCAACTCTAACTACTACTGCTTGCCTCTATGGCTTCGTTATTGTTGATGATTATTCTAGATATACTTGGGTGCACATAATCCTTTACAAGACTGAAGTGCAGGATGTCTTCAGACGCTTCGCCAATCGAGCTATGAACAATTTTGGCGCCAAGATAAGCACATCAGAAGTGACAATGGCACTGAATTCAAGAACACTGGCCTTGATACATATCTTGATACCTTGGGCATCACACATGAATTCTCAGCCCCGTACACGCCACAGCAGAATGGCGTCGTCGAACGCAAGAACAGAACACTAATTGAGATGGCCAGAACGATGCTAGATGAATACAAGACCCCAAGAAAATTCTGGCCCGAAGCCATTGATACTGCTTGCCATACAATCAATCGTGTTTATCTTCACAAGCTACAGAACAAGACATCTTATGAGCTCCTTACTGGCAAAAAGCCAAATGTCAATTACTTCAGAGTATTTGGCGCAAGGTGCTGGATCAAGGACCCACATCACACCTCAAAATTTGCACCAAAAGCACATGAGGGTTTTATGCTTGGATATGGAAAGGATTCGCACTCCTACAGAGTCTTCAATCTCTTTCATTACAAAGTGGTTGAAACAGTGGATGTGCGGTTCGATGAGACCAACGGTTCACAAAGAGAGCAGCTGCCAAATGTGCTAGATGAAGTTCCATCCAGTGAATCAATCAAGCTAATGGGAACTGGAGAAATTATACCTTCTGAAGCTCATCCTGAAGAAGAACTTATCATTTCAGCACCTGATCAACATGAAGACAATGCTCAGCCTGAAGACATTCCTTCCAACAACGACAATGAACAGCAAGAGCAAAGTCTTCGCCCTGTACATCCTCGCGTTGCCAATGAAGTGCAGATTGAAAGAATAATTGATAGCATCAATGCACCTGGTCCACTCACTCGTTCAAGGGCAACTCAGCTAGCAAATTTCTGTGGGCACTTCGCATTCGTCTCAATATCAGAACCCAAGAAAGTTGAAGAAGCCTTCATGGAACCTGAATGGATTCAAGCTATGCAAGAAGAGCTTCAACAGTTTGAGCTGAATAATGTATGGGAACTGGTTAAGCGTCCTGATCCACGGAAGCACAATATAATAGGCACCAAATGGATATACCGCAACAAGCAAGATGAGCATGGTCAAGTTGTCAGAAACAAAGCTCGTCTCGTTGCTCAAGGATATACTCAAGTGGAAGGCATTGACTTCGATGAAACATTTGCTCCTGTGGCTAGACTTGAAGCCATACGCATACTGCTGGCCTATGCAAATCATCATAACATACTTCTATATCAAATGGATGTGAAGAGTGCCTTTCTCAATGGCAAGATTGAAGAAGAAGTGTATGTTGCACAACCGCCTGGCTTTGAAGATCCAAAACATCCTGACATGGTATACAAGCTCAACAAGGCACTGTATGGCCTCAAACAAGCCCCTCGGGCCTGGTATGACACACTCAAATACTTCCTGAAGAGCAAAGGCTTCATACCTGGTTCCCTAGATCCCACTCTTTTCATGAAGACATATGATGGTGAACTGTTTGTGTGCCAAATATATGTGGATGACATTATCTTCGGCTGCACCAATCAGAAGTACAGTGAAGAGTTTGGATATATGATGCAAGAGCAATATCAGATGTCCATGATGGGGGAGCTGAAGTTCTTCCTTGGTCTTCAAATACGACAACAACGCAATGGCATCTTCATATCTCAAGAGAAGTATCTCAAAGATTGCCTGAAGAAGTTCGGTATGCAAGACTGCAAAGGCTTCACAACACCAATGCTAGCCAAACATCATCTGGGTCCTGACGACAATGGTAAAGAGTTCGATCAAAAGGTATACCGCTCCATGATTGGTTCTTTACTTTATCTATGTGCATCTAGGCCAGATATTATGCTTAGTGTTTGCATGTGTGCTCGATTTCAAGCGGCACCAAAGGAGTCGCATCACTTAGCTGTGAAGCGAATTCTTCGATATTTGGCTCACACCCCAACTCTAGGATTATGGTATCCAAAGGGCTCAGAGTTTGATCTGGTTGGATTCTCGGATGCTGATTATGCTGGTGACAAAGTTGATCGCAAGTCTACATCAGGCACATGTCACTTTCTGGGACGATCACTTGTATGTTGGTCTTCAAAGAAGCAGAACTGTGTATCTCTCTCCACTGCTGAATCTGAATACATTGCTGCTGGATCTTGCTGCGCTCAGCTTCTGTGGATGAAGCAAACACTCAAGGACTATGGCATTCATCTGAAGCAAGTGCCACTTTACTGCGACAACGAAAGCGCCATCAAGATTGCCAACAACCCAGTTCAGCACTCGAAGACAAAGCACATTGAAATTCGTCATCACTTTCTCAGAGATCATGTTGTGAAGGAAGACATTGATATCATACACGTCAACACTGAAGAGCAATTGGCAGATATCTTCACCAAGCCCTTGGATGAGAAGAGGTTTTGCAAGTTACGGTGTGAGCTAAATATCCTGGAATCCTCAAATGTCCTGTGATCAGGCACACATCCTAACCCTTATGCATATTGATGACTTAGATGTGCAACACACGAAGTAAAGTATATCTTCAATCAATGAAGACATACATTCTAAGTGTGAATACATTAATGTGGAATTTGACTTCGGAGCGCCACGATAATTGTGCGCCGTGTCTGGGTCTAATACTTCCTATACGGTGGGTAACGCCACCACCAAACGTTCTATTTTGAAGTGTTTCACTCATGGCGTTACCTTTGCAATGTCTTCACATTTGGTTTGGCTTCGAACTCAACATATTTTCATGATTATCTTCACTATGTTGATTATATATATATGCTAGTGTTCTGTGCTCTACAGCATTCACTTATAGCTATGTCTTCGTGTTGAATCTTTTGAACTAAGTGAATGTGATCGGACCCTAACTTCTCTATGCTTTCTATCTCAAACTCTATCTCCCCAAGTCATATGCATTCTATTGAAACTCGAATGTCTTCTCTGTGTCCTTGTCAGGCAAGAAGATACAGAGACAACCATTAAGTCCGTTTTCAATGCTCATTCTTCCACATGAAATCCGAGAAGTAGAACGACCACCGACAATCCAGGCGTGCGTGGGACGTGGAACAAACCCCCAAAATTCCGCATAATGGCCACGTGTTCCTCAGATGCGAATCGCCAGGGGCACCTGTGTAATAGCACAGTGCCGCCCTGTGCCTATAAATACACACTCACAGTCATTATCTCTTCTTCCACCCTCGCACGAACCCTAGCGCCACCGCTAGCCCTCGACGACGCCGGCGACGAAGCGCTTCGCTGCCGCAACCTCTCCGACGCCGTCTTCACGCCGATCGCGGACATCGTCCTCTCCGCCGTTGCCGTAGGTGTCCTCCGTCGCCAAGTTAGGGCACGGAAGATCGAAACTGCTCGGCCTCAACTTACACTCCGTCTAGCAGTTCTAGTGTGGTAAATAAAACTTCCTCTTTTACACACCATTGATCCTATGGATTTCTCACTTTCTACCACAAGCAGTTTCTGTTCACATAAGCTAGATCTCTCTCATACTGCATCTCATAAACATGCCTAGTATATTCACTTGTGCTTCACAAAGTAGTTAGATTCCTCACTTGTACTGATCTGTGGATTCGTACAAATCTGGAACCAACTTCTTATCTATGTGCGAATGTCTTCGCACGATGAGGTCAATGTCTTCTAAACTGATTTATCTTCAAAATCTTCTGAGAATGCATATGACCTCTTCCCCTTCCCTCGCACCTTAATGCTGTCACAGGTACATGTCCGTGGGAGAATCCTTTGGTTCTCATAGTCTGCATTCATTTGCAGAATTCTTACAGCATCACATAAATTCTCCCGAAGCCAGTTCTGTTGGTCCAGCAAACGAACCTTTGAAGCCTTTTGAACGTCTTGAAGCCTTTCCAAGTTAAAGTTTTATGGCTTCAGAGAAAGCAGCAAGGAGTGCAGAAAGCGTCGTGGTGAGACCTCCAAGAGATCTGCCAGATGAACTCTCAGAAATTGTACAAGACAGATTGAAGAGGATTACAGTCAGCGCAAGACCCGAATCCAATGGATTCGAAGATATTGGGCAGAACAATGGTTCAAATACAGAATTTGTGACCCAGGAGTATGCTTGAGAAAAACGCCATCAAGAGACCGTGGGGAGACATCCTATTCAAGAATCTTCTACCCAGGTCCAGAGATGAAGCCATTGCTCAAGGGCTTCTATCCATGCATGGTCCGTGGACCACAGCCTGCTGATGCACACTCGTCGTCACTGCTATGGTGTCGTGACGACAATCTGTTCAAGCGCAACTTCCAGTTTGCTCAGAACTCAGCGAAGCAGAACAAGAAGACTTTTGGGTTAGACTTCAACCCTGTCCCTCATCTCCAAGGGCAGATGGCACACGACATGCAGAACCCAATGTCATCGGTCCTTTCGCCAACCTTGAAGGCCTCATCACCTACATCTTGGTTCAAGGGACTGCAGTGAATGAGCCTGCAGCTGACACTGAGTCTGATGACACGCTGCAGTGC
>NC_053024.1:709063237-709097129 GCF_003073215.2 Triticum urartu | reverse complement strand
TAACATGTGCACAGCACGTGTATCACCGCTATATTCATGCATGCAATGTTTAAAACACTATGATCTCCTATTCAAATATATGAATCCGCTTTCATATCAAATTATGATCTTTGTTAGTCTCTTACACCCACACAATCCTCTAACCTTTGTAGCTACCACTAACTTTCTCTCATGCATGCACACGCCCTCCTCGCCCTCCCCCTCCCTCGGCATTCTATCCACCGGGCACATTCATTTTTTTCTTTAGGTCGTTCTCCCAGAGTCTCCACAACTCCTTTCCGACACACACCGATCGATAAACCTCTCCAGCGATGCCTACCTACAACATATAAACACACCTTCAATCTCCTCCTTTATGTGTCCTTGCCTCGTGTCTCTCATACGGTCAGACACACATGTAAACTCTCGCCCCTCTTTTCATCGCTCTCTCACAACCGCACACTCCTCCCCCTATCTAGCTAGTAGTTGGGCCTCTCGCACCACTTCCTAGCTCCATTCTCTCTGTCTATCCGTCTCGCTGGGCCTTATTAGCCTCTAACAAATGGACGTACACCGACCGATCTCTCGCTATACATATAGCTAGCTAGGTCCTTATAACTCGTTTTTACCCACATGTCAATCGACCTACCTCATTAGTTGTGTCTCTCCCTTCCTCCGACAAACTACAATTGATCTACCGATCTAGTTAGGTTTGCTTACCAAACACATGGTTCCCCTTCATCATCCATGGATGCGTCCCGACAGATCTATCATGCACAGGCACACACAGAAACACATCCCCACTCTTATTGATAACATTGCAGTTCCACCCTCAGTTTGTCTAGTAGGCCTCTCCCACCATCTTCAAGAAGCAACTCCATCACCCATCCAGCACTCTACCCCTCTCCCTCCCTCTCCCTCCCTCTCTCTCTCGTCTATCTCTCTCCCATCATATTTCTCGTCCTTCAGTTATGTATGGATGTCGACCGATCTCCCTCAAGACATAGCTGGGTCTCTCCTTCTCAACACATATATGAGTCGTTCTACCTCTATAGTTAGGCCTCTGCCTACCCCCCCCCCCCCCCCCCCCCCCCCCCCCCACAAACTTGACGTGTGCCCTCTAACGTTCCGGTGGGCTAGTCGCCCTATATCTTTGACTTGTACACACACAATTTCGATGGCTCTCTTCATCGATCTCGCACCCACCCACTTGATCCTCTCTTCGACTCTATCGATAGCTATGACCCCTCCCTCTCTTCTCGTGGATTGCCCGACCCTCTATGTATGATATGGATAGGCCTCCATTTCACACACATTGCATGCAAAATTTTGTTTGAGATGTCATTGACACATATTCCCACAAATAATTCATGAAATCCACCCCCACCCCAAAACAAAAAAACACTCACGAACGCGGTTTGTATCTCTCACACACACCCACATAGGTGGGGAACGTGCACGAAGAGAAGAGGTGCATGCACGGCGCAAGTACTCCAGTCTCTTTCCCAACCACACCCGCGCGGGTACACGGTGGAGCTCATTTCTGTATGAAAAAGGCAGTCCACGTGGTAATTCGGCACGTGTACTGGTTGTCCACTTGGTGGAGGGAGGATCGTCTACCACGGGTGAACAAACAAATTGCGACTTGACGTGTTATGTTAAAAAAAGAGGCAAACCATGTGGGGCCTACCTTAGAGGCAAGGCTCTATACACTGGAGTACTTTTGATGTGTCCCGTCAACTCGCAGAACAAGGAGAAGCTTGCTTAGTACGCCGTCTCCCCCGCCCACGGGCGCGGTGGCTCGCAGGATGAGGTGAAGCTTGCTTACTACGCCTTACGCCCGCTCCCTCGCCCATGCGCGCGGTGGCTCGCAGGACGAGGAGACAAAATTACTACTCCCTCTGTTTACTCCTCGTCCCTACTACCTTGGTTATAGAGATTATATCATATTGTTTGGAATATATATGTCCTTTAGTAGATTTCAATATGAACTACTAGTACATACTCCAAACACTGATGTATACAGACGTATTTTAGAGTGTAGATTCACTCATTTTGCTCCGTATGTAGCACTCTCCCTCGCCCCTCGACCCTCGCCCACGTGGTGGACGTGCAGCAATTCATTCGGTCTCATATAGCCAGAATGATATATACTGCACTACCATTATTGCTCGACTTCCTGAAGAGGCGAAGAGCCAATCGCAAGGTCAATATTTTGGAGATGCCAAGCGCAAGGTTATAGGAGAACGAGTAGTAGGTGCCACATCATTTATAAATAAAGTTTTTTTCTTCAGTGGCACGTACGCAATATGATAGGTTCATATGGAGAGAAAAGGAGTACATAGTCAGGACGGGCCAGCCTACACAGTTGCTTGTTGGGGTTGCTCTCTTCATACTCTCTCGCACAAAACGACTATGGCCACATCTCTAACATCCCGGCGGATCACACCCGCTTGGGGAAGGGGTGGATGCTTAGTGTAGATGCGGTGGCCGTCGCCGACGGTGAAAACCCACTGTCGGCACGTCCCGATCAGGGGTCCCCGCCGTTCTCTCTCACAAAGCCGGTGAGATTGCCTTCGTCCCTTGCTCACTACCGCGACGTGGGCAGTTGCCGCCTCCCGCCGCCCTCCTCAAGGTTGAGCTACGTCCCTCAGGTACAACTCCCTTTACAGCCGGCTTGCACCACTGCTCCAGCTGCCCACATCACTCCCTGTAGATATCTCTCTACTTCTTTGCCCCGCACATACCTCAACTGGCTTCTACGTACTATATTTGTGATGAGTTTATGTCTCATCAACTAGTCCCAGTAATCTTATTCTAATCACGCTTGTTTAATTTATTTGCCACAGGGATGCTCATCTCGATTTTGGTGAAACTGCACAAAATGATCCGATGGTCAAAAGGTTGCAAACTTCATTTATTAGGAAGCTCGAACATTGCCAGCAAATTGAAGCCTGGTCAGGGTTCACGGTTCAAGGGCTAGGGACTGCATGGATCGTTTTTTTCTTTAGCTGCCTCTGTTCCAAAATAAGTGTCAACTTTAGTAGTAGTACAACTTTGTACTAAAGTTTGCACAAAGTTGAGAAACTTATTTTGGAACGGAGGGAGTACATATTTGCTATGATCTATCAATCATTGAGATGCAATAGCATGCATGTTAGTCTCCTTTGTATTTGATGAAATGTTGCAACGGGCAACCTTGGACGCAAGATACATGTAACAGAAGCTGGAAGCTTCATAGCATTGTACAAATTTATCTCGCTGATAAATTACAGTACGTACTATACTAGTACTTCCTCCGTTCCTAAATATAAGTCTTTGTAGAGATTTCACCATGAACCACATGCGGATGTATATAGATGCATTTTAAGTGTAGATTCATTCATTTTGTTCCGTATGTAGTGGAATCTCTACAAAGACTTATATCTACTAGTAATAGCTAGCCCCCACTACTAGGAATTCTCTATCCTCTCCTTGAGCCACGTCACCAAAATTGATGTAGCCGTTAGATGAAGTAAATCAGTCCATAATAGCCGTCTGACCTTGACGTTGAGAGGCTCCGCACTAAGCCACATGCAAGCATGCAGAAATACCGTGCCACATGCATGTGAGTGGGTTTTAAATCACATCAACATGTCTGCATGCAAGCATGCACCGGTAGCATGCATGTAAGTGAGCTTTTAAGTCCCATTAACATGTCAAAAAGAAAAATATAATCCCATTATGCAGTAGGAGTTCAGGAGTTGGCTGATCTTTTTTTCTTACGTGGGATGATCTAAATGATGATGGGAGTTTATTTAGTTTGGCTACCACATTTTTCATGCGGTTATAGAGTTTTTTTTGTTCTATGAAATCGATAATTTTACGCAGAGAGATATACCGCTGTTCCGCGCCAACGCGCGGGGACTCATCTAGTAATATTTAGGAACTGAGGGAGTACTACGTAAAGAGTTAGGTGTCACACGGTGATAGTAGTGTGAGGTGGGCCATGCAATCACTGAGCCTGCGTGTTTTCACTGCTCTTGCACGCCTCTGCTGTAAGAATGGAGAAAATTGTAATCTAGTAGTAGTAGTATACCTCCTTTCGCCAAAAGCGTGGGACATCCAGCAGTCCTACCACCTCAGTAATAAAGACCAATGAGCCGTCAAATCACATAGACCCAGCAGTAAGTTGGACGGACGAAGCAACCATCACTCTTGCGCTAGTGAGAGGTCGCGTCCGCTCTGCCCGGGCATGAATGCGGCACCGATTCTTTGGAGCGGCGCTGACCGTTTCGGGCAGGAAGCGCGCGCGGGCGATGGAGGGGCTTTGGGTGGGCCAGGCCGGTCAGGAGCGGGCATGGCAGCTGTCCGCATGTCCCTACCGGACACGCCCGAAAACGAGAGGATGCACCGACTCTCGCGGCTAAAATCGTACACTACACAACATCTCTCTGTAGGAGTAGGTCGATCTGTCGCTCTCTCTAACACACACATGGTGTTAAACACACACACACACACACGCACATGCACGCACCTTGGTCCCGTTGCACCTTCTAACGTGACTTATTACACCTAGACGGAGGGAGTAGTAAGTATACGAGATACGGTGGCACACTGACTTAAGTCGAATACAAGTGCCCAAAATTTGTGTGCATGCTATAATAAGGATTCACTTAAAATAGTACGTGAGCAAATAGAGGGATCAATTGGACAGTGTCCCGAGCAGTAGCGAGATGTGTGAGGTAAGATACACCGCTGGCGCTTTTAATTTTTCTTATTAATTTGTTTGTTTCACCCTCTGACTGGTGGGACCCAACGTACTACGTGGAGAGAGGTAAGGTGACTAAGGCTGCATTATTTCTGCACCACTGTGGATAGTCTTACCACCAAAGCCACATGACATGATTATGATTGAAATCCCAATGACTCCCACACACAAAAAAAACACGGCATGCTTGTCACACAAATGCAGGAATGTATAAAAGGTTATTTCCCTCTCGTTGAACATAACGGGAGGGTTGTGTAGCTGGTTAGCCTGTTCGCTCACTCTCTCACCCTCTCCCGCTGGAGCCTCAGCGCTTGTAATTGCTCTCTTCACACTCTCTCGCCCTCTCCAGATCTAAACAAGACTTTGTTGGCCTCTCTCTCCCCTCACTGCTGCTCAAAGAGCTGGCAGGATCCGTTCGCCGGGAAGGGAAGGAGGCTTAACGCTGTCGCCGTCGGTGAGGGACTACCGGCGCAGCTGTTCACTTTCCACCCAGCGGCGGCGCGGGAGGGCCTCCGTCCCCTTCTTCTTCGCTGCCGTCCCATTGCCCACCAAACCACGCCCCAAGAACCTTAAGGTATAATTTACTTACTCCACATGCATTGCTCTAGCTACATGTATACCATGAATCTAGGACGTGGTTCAAAGAGGAAAGGAGTGGGGGAAAGTAGTGGGAAAAGTTGTATATAGCATGAATCTAGGACGTGGTTCAAAGAGGAAATGAGGGGGGAAAGTTGTATAGCATTAATCTAGGACGTGGTTCAAAGAGGAAAGGAATGGGGGAAAGTAGTGGGGAAAGTTGTATCGCATAAATCTAGGACGTGGTTCAAAGAGGAAAGGAAGGGGCGAAAGTACTAGTTCAAAAAGGAAAGGAAGGGACAAGGCTGTAGAGTTTGAGGAGGACTAGATTTGCTGAGCTCACATAGGGAAAGGCGTCTAAATATAACAAAACTGGGACCAACACAAATATGCTCCTTGGTTGCTTGTTCTTTGTTTCAATAGACTGTGCATGACCACAGTACATCGGTAGATGCACATGGTGCTGGTGCGTCCACTGTCCCGTGCAACTCATTAGCTGTTGTTAATCTAAGGCCCTATTTGGTTAAAAACTCCCTAGTCCCTACCTGCTGGGTTCCAGGGACTAAACATGGACTAGAGGTTATTAAATGACATGCTAAAAGACCATGTTACCCCTAGTAATGAACTAATAGAGACAAGGTGCGATGCGTGGCAGGGGAAACTGTTGGAAAAAGTCCCAAAAAGACTCCCTCGGGGTCTTCTTTCTTTAGTCCCAAATGCCCACTTTTAGTCCCTAAAAGTCCCTCCTCTTTGGTTTAGATGGGACTGACACGGAATTTTTTTAGTCCCTACACCAAAATGTCCCTGTAAACAAACACCCTCTAATAATGCCGCTGGAAAATTGATGCAATGCCACAGTTAAAAGCAAATTACATGTTTAACGAATTTTATTGTTAATATAATCTCTATGTTAATATTAATCAATGCCACCGTTTGAGAAATGCTACTGTCTTGCTTTCTTTCCCATTTAGATAAAGTAGATGCTTCTTTTTGTTGGCTTCTGTTTCATCCACCGTTATTGACCACTAATTGTTTCCTTTGCACCTTTGTGTAAACAGGGTTATCTGCTTCACCTTGTTGCCATTGTGACCTTTTGTTGCACTGCACAAAACACTTTTGTTTTAAGAGTGTTTTGTGCAGTTCAACCAAAATGTCACACCAACAACGTTGCTTGATTGCTTAATCTTAGTGGAACTGCACAAGAGGAGATCTTACTTCCTATCCATTAAGGCGAATTTGGTTCAGATCTTCTTCTTGTGAGTTGTTTGAATTCCGCATCATGAGAGGTCAGTACTAGCCTTCTTTCACATGATTCTGTAGTGTGCATTCATATGTTGTGCTACTTGTACGATAATGTTGCTTGATTTTAGTGAACTGCACAAATGGAGACAAGACTTCCAATCTGTATGTGCACCGTAATATCCCATTGGGGTAAGATAAGGATATTTCACACTGTTGGCCTGTATTTTGCCACTTTCATCAGAAAATTAAGTTTAGTAGTATACTTATGCTCCCTAATTGACATGACAAATCTTACATTGAAGGCGAAGCTTGTTTGTCATTGAACCAAGTGATAAAGGGGAAGAACAATGGGAAGAAAAACAAAAATCAACTCCCGGTGCTATCATGAAAAAGTGGTATTGTCCTTGAGAAGTGCTTCATCTGTGCTGTTTTAAATATTTCCTTTCCTTTTTTTCGAGCAAACAGTGATGCTAGCATTTAGTAGTCCTCTTGTCTTTGCACAACAAGATCATCTTCCTCTGAAGAAGAATATGGAGTACGTGAAGTGACTAGTTCCGATTATGCCAGGATGAAGAAGCCCTGTCTATCTTATCATCAGAAGGAGCAGTTCAAGGATGGTTACATTACTCCCCACAAGACCAAACTAACTTCAGCTCAGAAGGACAGACAAAATCTCCATTTTTTTGCTGTGATGCGCGAGTACAATGTTGTTCTAGGATTCTTTCTGGTGAGTTCCATTTTTCTAAAAGTGTGCTCTACATGGACCATGTATGTGCCTGTTGAAACTGTCAATTCATATTACAGTTTACTCTATACTAATCACTGTTTTGTATTTGTGCAAACAAGGGTGCTTAGCTTGATTTCAATGGGAACTGCACAAAATGTTCATGAATACATCGAATCATTCATTTCCACCACAAGAAAGGAGGTGCCGATAAGTTCAAGGCATTGCAACATATAAGGGCGAAATCATACAAGCTACGCGCGAATTTGGTTGATTTTGGTGGAACTACACAAAAAGAACAGCTGGTTTATTTAGCATGAGGTGCCATGTCAATGTCCGAACTGATGGCAAACCCTGCCCATTCCACAATCGTAGGCATTTGATATTTTGGAATGGGACAACCTTGTCAAATTTTGCTCATTGATTTTACCAAGACATGCGTTTGATATTTTCGAATGGGACGCCCTTGCTGTCAGTAGCGTCGATCAATTTTTTCTTGATTCTTTAGTTGTGAAGTAAATATTGCCTCTGACATGTGAGTCGCTGAGATGCATAATCATCGATTGTTTTGAATGTTCTCTATGAATTGTCAGCCTGTGTGTTTGATTGCAATGTACAGAAACGCTAAAAACCTGCTCAAACTCTTTGTACTCCTTCTGTTCCTTTTTACTTCGCACATTATGAAAGTGCATACTTTTTTGTATATGATTGGTCAAAGTAGAGATACTTTGACTGCAGACAAAACTTGTATGCAGACTAGAAAGGACCGGAGGGAGTACATGTGAAACTGCTGCAAACGAGGTGATCACCCTAGGAATAATGCTAGTACATATTGTTTTGCATGTTCATCCAATGCCAGTGATACAGGAATTTGAACTAATCGAAATAAATTCATTCATACACGGTCGGATTTCATATAAACATGCCAAATTTCATTATATTTCATACATTCTTCAACTAAAAAGGGGTGCGCTAGAGGTATAATTAATTAACCGAAGCTACCCACATGTGTCCCGCTGAGTCGAACAGAAGCTTCAGTGACTTAACTGCAGGTGCAGTTGCATAACTGACATGTGGCCTGTTGGGCCCACGTGTCAGTCAGCCAACTGCACCAGCAGTTAAGTAGAAGCAGCGTTATTCTCCAGCAGAACTCCCCGACTCCACGTCGCCGCCAAGAAGCTAACTGGGCCGTCAATGGTCAACCCGCCTAGCTTGGCTTCAACAGGAGGGTAGCAGCGGTGGCCTTACTTGGACCCAAGCGGCGGCGACCTACCGTGTTCTACTCTTCCTCGTTTTCTGTGTGGCGCAGCCTCGTTGGCAGCGGGGTGGGTCCTCGGCGGAGCCGGCGATGTCCTCTGTCTCGTTGCCGGCGGGCGGCGCCTCAGTGGAGCAGTGGAAATCCTCCCCCGCATTACCGGCAGGGTGGGGCCTCGGCTGAGCCGGCGATGTCCTCTGCCTCGTTGTTGGTAGGGCGGGGCCTCAGCGGAGCCGGCGGTGTCCTCTGCCTCGTTGTTGGCGCCGCGGGGCCTCGGCGGAGCAGGGCCTCATCGATGCCAGCGGAGCGGGGACTCGTCGGAGCCGGCATTGTCCTATGCCTCATCCTCGGTCTCGCCAAATAGCGCCTCGCCCGCTTCATCGCCCTCTTTGCTAGCCTCTTTGTAGGCGGCCGCAGCCTCCGTCACCCACATGCGCTCCCGCCAGTGCTCGAGGCGGCCCTTGCGGGCGGAGTGGTACGAGTCGAGCAGTAACTCCTGCTCCGCGGCGATCTACTCCTCTGCCTGCAGATGCTCCTGGAGGAGATGGTGGTTGTAGGCGGCGTCGGCTTGCGCCTCCCGGAACTGCTCCTGATGCATCTGCCTCACACTGTCCATATATTGGGCACGGGCCTCGCCGATGGTCATGGTGCAATGCACCGGCGAGGATGGCGCTCGAGGAGGGGGTTGGCGCCGGATCGTTGACTACCATGTTCTCCATTGGGACGTCGTCGTCCTTCGGCTGCCTACCGGCCAGCCGGTCGACAGCAATGGCTGCCGTCTCCTTGTGGTCCATCGTCCGCTCGTCCCGAAGAGCGCTGGAGTGCGAGGAAGCCATGTTGGGCAGTAGTGGTGTGGACAGGAGAAAGGGAACGGATGCGGATAACTGCAGCTATGGCCGGCGCAGCAGTTTATATAGCAATGGTGGGCGGGCGGAGGGACGGACGTGTGGCGCCGAAGTAGCCGCCTCAGCAACCGCGTATCGTTAATGTGGGCGGCAGATGGACAGACGGACGGCACTTGTGTCGTTTGAAGGCGGAGCAATCGCCTGCACCGGGAAGCGGGGCGGGCGGCGGTGACTATTTCGGGTGGAAAGCGCGCGCGGGCGAGGAGATGACTTTACTTGGAGAGGATGACAATGGGGACCCACCAGGTCCATAGCCTCACATACGCAAGTGCCTCCTTATTATATATATATATGTGTGTGTATAAAACTATACTCCCTCCATCTAGGTGAATAAGTCGTATTAGAAGGTGCATCACGACCTAGGTGCAAGCAGATTGGTGGAAAAGAAGAATATTTCTCTCTTCTAAACACAACATTTAATCACAGCAGTTAAGAGGATGCCTTATTAGCTACCCATGCAGGCCATCGTGCAAAGCGCTTTTATTTCTTGCCTAATAACCGCATGGACGTGCTGCATGCATTGGTTCTTGCCCGAGCAAAAAAAGGAGGAAAGGGGTTTCCACGGGAGACAACGAGGCAGAGGTGGAAGCGCTCGCTGGAGTTATTTATTTTGCTTCCCCCTGGTTTCCTGACATCACGGTCCCACACCATTGTCAACCTATGTACTACTAGTCAATAAACGAGAGAATTGCACAAGAAGCGGCCGACAGCTGGGACCAAGCAGCTCGAGCAGTATTTGTGTTTTTGAGGTGTGAGCACTGCAGAGTTTTTCGATGTTTAGCCCAGATATTAATTTTTATCCTCTGAACAACAACGAAAACATCGCTGCTTGTATTAACTAGGCGGGTTGTGGCCCGTCTAGCCCAGGCCAGATATCCAGCCCAGATATTTTTTTTCAAGCTGAAAATGGCTAGCCTAGCTATACTTTTTTTAGGAATACCCAGGCAAGGTCAAGTTGTTATTCTCCGCCCCGCTGGGCTGCAAATCTTTCCTAGGAGGGATGCATTAGGCTTAACAAGAAAATGGGCTTTAAGAAATAATAAATGAGATGTAATTATAAAAACTGGGCAGTAACTATCAAAAAATGCACCAAACACGTGATTATTTTATAAAATATTATTTTTGGATATTGAAAATTTTAATTTCATTAATTGTTGTGAGCGCAATGTTTCGTTGCATTTTTACGTAATATAAATTTATATTGAAATTGTATTTAATCTGACTAGAAATTTCGGGATAAAAATATTTCGGACCCCATCAAAATGTGGGAAATTTTATTGAATTCTGTTTTGAACGGTTGGTTGAAATGGGCTGTACTTTTAACAAACTGTAAATGGGCTGTAGTAAATTCCATTAGAATTCAAAAATGGGCTACACATTCTTACAAATCTCAAATGGGCTATAAGTTCTCTGCCACACACTTTTGGCCTTACTAAGTTGAGGCGTCCTCTAAAAAAATAGAGTTGACGCGTATGCAAGGCTTTGTCAACTTATAGTCAACACATGGTTCTAGCAGCACTGGACGTTGGATGTCCATCCAATGGATGCCGTGCTTCTTCTTCAATCTCGGATATTCTAGCTTCACTTGCCCAAAAAATGATTCCTCCCCCTGACATCTGGGGCGCACCGTTTCGGAAGCTGACTTGTGGGCCTACTAAGTTCACGTACCAAGGGCTTTGTCAACTTAGTCAATATAAACGATTCTAGCTGTAGTGAACGTACGATGTCCATCCAACGGCCGTAGTGCTTCTTCAACCTCTGGTCTTCTTGCTCCAGCCGCCCAAAGCAGCGCCGGTCGTGCCGCCTGCTCCTGCCTCCCGTGGTCGGTTGTGCTGCCGTGGAGGCCTCACCGCCCCTACTATTCCCACCGCTAGCCAGGCCCTGCGACGACGGCAGCCTCACACCGCAGCCGAACGAGTGAACCCTCATACTCCTCTCCGCGTGGGCATCCACTGCCGCGTCTTCACCGGCTCCGCATCGTCCCCTTCCTAGGCCTCGCCGTCGTCCACCGCCCTGGTGCTCTCGGCGTGGCGTGGTCAACGTGGAAGGAACGACTTCCATCGGACGTGGACTGTACGTGGAGAGGCTGACAGCTGGGTCCATGGCGGCAGCAAGGAAGTGCCTCCTTATTACGCGGAAAATAATGATTCCTCCACCTGACAGCAGGGACCCACCGGACGGGCCACCAGTATTTTGCGAAAAAAATCATTTCCCCCTGACTATTGGGACCCACCGGATGGGCCACCGTATTTCGTGAAAAAACGTTCCCCCTGCTGTCAGCTTGGACCCACCGGAAGTGCCTCCTTATTACGCACAAAAAATGAATACTCCCCCGGCTAACTGGGACCCACCTTGCTGGGAGGCTGACTCATGGGCCTACTAAGTTGACGGGGACGAAGGGCTTTGTCAACTTAGTCAATATGAACGATTCTAGCTCCAGTGACCATACGATGTCCATCCAACGGCCGTAGTGCTTCTTCAACCTCTGGTCTTCTTGCTCCAGCCGCCCAAAGCAGCGCCGGTTGTGTTGCATGCTCCTGCCTCCCGTGGTCGGCTGTGCTGCCGCAGAGGCCTCACCGCCCCCTACTATTCCCACCGCTGGCCAGGCCCTGCGGCAACGGCAGCCTCACACCGCAGCCGAACCAGTGAACCCTCGTAGTCCTCTCCGCGCGGGCTTCCACTACCGCGCCGTCCCCTTCCTAGGCCTTGCCGTCGTCCACCGTCGTGGTGCTCTCCGCACGGCGTGGTCAACGTGGTCAAAGAACGATTTTCATCGGAAGAGTACTGTACGTGGAGAGGCTGACAGCTGGGTCCACGGCCACAGCACAGTTTTTTTATTTGCCAAGTAAGTCACTTTGTCAGGCCTGTTGGGCTGCAAATCTTTCAAGACGAGGAGAGCTTTCATTCGGCTGGCCGAGAAAATGGCCCATCAGTAATGAGAAATGGGTTGTACATTTTTAAAACACATTAAACCGGCAATTAGTTTCAAATATCTTTTTTTCATTTCAAAATTTTAAATTACATTGATTTTTATGTGTGGAGAATTTGTTGGATTTTATATTGATATACATTTATTTTTAAAATCAGTTTGAATGTGAGTCGAAATTTCGGGATTAAAAACAGTTCGGACCGTACCGAAATATGCAAAATTTCGTATAATTTTTTAACCGTTGCCACAATATGGGCTGTAATGCTAACAAAAAGAATACGGGCTCCAAAAAACCTTAAGAATTAGCAAATGGGCTGTAAATTATTAGAAATAATGGCAGATGGGTTGTATGCTGTTTTCCACAGATTTGAGGCTTTCCTAAAAAAATGTTGACGCACAAGCACTGACTATGGATGTTCATCTCCAATGGCCGTCGTGCTTCTTCAATCTCTGCTTTTCCTGCTCCAGCCGCTCAAACAAGCGTCGGCGGGACTGCCTGCTCCTTCCTCCTCGCGGCCGGCTATGCTGCCGCGCAGGCCTCACCGCCCGACCGTACTCCCATCGCTGGCCTAGCCATCCCTCTACTCACCCACACCTGCTGTTATTCTCCGGCGACGGCAGACGAACCAGTAAACCCTCGTACAGTCGTACTCCCCTCCGCGTGGGAAACAACTACCGAGTCTTCCCTGCCTTCGTGTCGTCCCCTTCCTAGGCCTCGCCGTCGTCCACCCCCCTGGTGCTCTCTGCGCGGCGTGGTCAACGTGGTCAAGGAACGACTTCCATCGAACGTGGACTGTACGTGGAGAGGCTGAGAGCTGGGTCCACTGATACGTCTCCAACGTATCTATAATTTTTTATTGCTCCATGCTATATTATCTACAGTTTTGGACTATATTGGGCTTTAATTTTCCACTTTTATATTATTTTTGGGACTAACCTATTAACCGGAGGCCCAGCCCAGAATTGCTGTTTTTTGCCTATTTCAGTGTTTCGGAGAAACAGAATATCAAACGGAGTCCAAACAGAATAAAATCTTCGGGAACGTGATTTCTCACCGAATGTGATCCAGGAGACTTGGACCCTACTCAAGGGAGTCAAAGAGGAGGTTCACGAGGGTGGGGGCGCCCCCCCTAGGGCGCGCCCCCTACCTCGTGGGCCCCTTGGTGCTCCACCGACGTACTCCTTCCTCCTATATATACTACGTACCCCAACAATCAGAACAGGAAGCCAAAAACCTAATTCCACCGCCGCAACTTTCTGTATCCATGAGATCCCATCTTGGGGTCTGTTCCAGAGCTCCGCCGGAGGGGGCATCGATCACGGAGGGCTTCTACATCATCATCCAAGCCTCTCCGATGAAGTGTGAGTAGTTTACTTCAGACCTACGGGTCCATAGTTAGTAGCTAGATGGCTTCTTCTCTCTTTTTGGATCTCAATACAATGTTCTCCCCCTCTCTCGTGGAGATCTATTCGATGTAATCTTCTTTTTGTGGTGTGTTTGTTGAGACCGATGAATTGTGGGTTTATGATCAAGTCTATCTATGAATAATATTTGAATCTTCTCTGAATTCTTTTATGTATGATTGGTTATCTTTGCAACTCTCTTCGAATTATCAGTTTGGTTTGGCCTACTAGATTGGTTGTTCTTGCCATGGGAGAAGTGCTTAGCTTTGGGTTCGATCTTGCGGTGTCCTTTCCCAGTGATAGAAGGGGCAGCAAGGCACGTATTGTATCGTTGCCATCGAGAATAACAAGATGGTTTTTTATCATATTGCATGAAACTATCCCTCTACATCATGTCATCTTGCTTAAGGCGTTACTCTGTTTTAACTTAATACTCTAGATGCATGCTAGATAGCGGTCGATGAGTGGAGTAATAGTAGTAGATGTAGGCAGGAGTCGGTCTACTTGTCTCGGACGTGATGCCTATATACATGATCATACCTAGATGTTCTCATAACTATGCTCAATTCTGTCAATTGCTCAACAGTAATTTGTTCACCCACCGTAGAATACTTATACTCTTGAGAGAAGCCACTAGTGAAACCTATGGCCCCCGGGTCTCATTCTCATCATATCAATCTCCATCACTTTATTATTGCCTTTCTTTTACTTTGCTTTTACTTTTTACTTTGCATCTCTATACCAAAAATATTATTTATCATCTCTATCAGATCTCACTTTCGTAAGTGACCGTGAAGGGATTGACAACCCCTAAGCGCGTTGGTTGCGTTGAACTATTGTTTTTGTGTAGGTACAAGGGACTCGTGCATAGCCTCCTACTGGATTGATACCTTGTTTCTCAAAAACTGAGGGAAATACTTACGCTACTTTGCTGCATCATCCTCTCCTCTTCGGGGAAATCCAACGCAGTGCTCAAGAGGTAGCATGCATCAGTTGCAATGTCTTCTTCAACATAGCGGGACAAGTCCAGAAACTCCCGCTGATAAGCTTCGACAGTTTTGTTGCCATGGCTGAGGTTGCGGAACTCGCGCTTCTTTCGGTCCATGACTCCCTGAGGAATGAAGCGGGCATGGTAAGCAGCTTGGAAGTCTGGCCAGGTGATGATTGTTCCTATCGGCAGAGTACGCATGTGGCTGTCCCACCATTGAGCAGTGGGTCCTTTCAGGAAGAAGGAAGCAAAGGTCACATAGCTGGCAGGGGCTACATCAGCAGATTCCATCTCATAGGTGATGTCACGGAGCCAGTCATCAGCATCCAGAGGCTGAGTTGAGCTGTCGTACACAGTTGGGTTGAGGCACATGAAATCCTGCAGAGTCACTTGGGCTGGCTGCTGGTTCATATTGGGGCGAGGAAACTGAGCCATAATATTCTCCATGAACTGGCAATTCAGCTCAAACTGTTGCATCATCCCAGCCATGTACTCAGGCGGTGGTGGGGGATGGCCACCACAACCACGACCACCTGGTCTAACCATCCTGCTAACAGGGGTAGTTCAGCATTGAGAATTTGCAAGGACAAGAATCATTCATGATGAAACATGCATAATGAAAGGAACACGATAGATACTACATAGTAGTTGGCATATCTTACAAAAGAGATCATGCATAGAGTTCGGTACACAGAGTTCAGTATATAGACTAAGAACATCATAGGCGGCACGTAGGCTCGCGGTGAATGCATCTAACAATAACAGGCAAGCCTACATCGGTCCCAGGAGGAACTGTGGAGGTAGGTGTAGCCTGGCAGCTGGTAGTGACGCGACGGGAAGTCCTCCATGTGAGTAGCCTGGGGTTCGCGGATACTCTGGTGCGGAACCCGACGCGCAGGTGGCAGAAGAGGACCAAGTACGGGAGAGTAGCCTCCCACATCTGGCCAGCCGACGCCCTGGGGCATCACGGTCCTGGCAGGGTAGATCACAGAACGCGACAAATCACCAGATCAGACAGAGGGGTGCAATAGCGTCAGAGCACGGTACAAGTGCTGACGGGTGGTATACAACTCGTGGCGAAGAGATCGGTTTGCTCTATCCAGCCCATCAGCATGCAGAATCAGGTTCTGATGGTAGAAGGGCTCTCGGGTGACGGTGGAGTAGGAAGCACTGTAGTACCCCTCCGCACCGACATCGGATGAGATAGCAATGTGCTTGAAAGGGGAGGTGTCCAACTCCCGATACTCTCCACGAAGATGTGTCAGAGCAGCATAAGCAACATCATGGACCGCCATGTCGATAGTCACTCCAACACCATGAGCAGTGTGCAGCACGGTAGTGGAGTCATACTCCCGAGAGTAGAGGTGGACGATGGCACGGTATTGCTCCTGGTTAAAGTCCTGGTACTCCTCGTAGACGGTGTACTCAGGGTGCCAGCGATAACCCAGACAGGTCATCATCTCGACCAACACAGCAGGTGATCCTGAGGCACCAATGGCCGTCGTGTGCCGCATGACCTGTCTCGTGGGTTCCATCTGAAAACAAAGATGTTTCAAAGGAGTCAAATGACAGTGTGGACAATGTTCAATATACTACTCTAAAGAATAACTAGGGCTTATCCAACTTTGGGGTGAATGTGGTCACCGGATCCTAATGTTAGAGTTAGTAAATTCATTTAACCCGAATAGAAGAGAGTTCAGAGTCCCAAAGTAAAGATCGAGGAGTAAAATATCCTAATACCACCCAAATGGCGACGTGGTCCCGTAAGGCACACAGCCATGTTAGTAAAAAGTTTCGTAATGTCTAGACTCAACTTCGGCCAAGGAGTGTGGAAGAGGGATTCCTACAGGCAGTTGGCTCTGATACCAACTTGTGACGCCCCCGATTCAACCGTACACTAATCATACACACAAACGTGTACGATTAAGATCAGGGACTCACGGGAAGATATCACAACACAACTCTACAAATAAAATAAGTCATACAAGCATCATATTACAAGCCAGGGGCCTCGAGGGCTCGAATACAAAAGCTCGGTCATAGACGAGTCAGCGAAAGCAACAATATCTGAGTACATACATAAGTTAAACAAGTTTGCCTTAAGAAGGCTAGCACAAATTGGGATACAAATCGAAAGAGGCGGAGGCCTCCTGCCTGGGATCCTCCTAAACTACTCCTGGTCGTCGTCAGTGGCATGCACGTAGTAGTAGGCACCTCCAGAGAAGTAGGAGTCTTCGTCAACAATGGCGTCTTGCTCCTGGACTCCAACGTCTGGTCGCAGCAATCGGGTATAGGAACGGGGAAAATGGGGAGCAAAGCAACGATGAGTACTCATCCAAAGTACTCGCAAGCAAGGGGCTACACTACAAATGCATTGTTGGGGAACGTAGTAATTTCAAAAAAATTCCTACGCACACGCAAGATCATGGTGATGCATAGCAACGAGAGGGGAGAGTGTGTCCACGTACCCTCGTAGACCGAAAGCGGAAGCGTTAGCACAATGTGGTTGATGTAGTCGTACGTCTTCACGATCCGACCAATCAAATACCGAACGCACGGCACCTCCGAGTTCTGCACACGTTCACACTACACCACAATCTTTGATTGGGAGCAATTAACTGTCGGGGGAAATAGCATCACAAGGGCAGATTATCTGCCAGGAATCTCTTAACTGCCGGTAGAAGTACCCAACGGTATATAAACTGCCGGCAGAACTAAAACAACAATAATACTCGGTGGCCTACGCGCGCGATAACGCCGGAGAGTGCGGGAAGGGCGAAAATTTCCACTCCAAATACTAAACAAAATCCCCAATCTTTGACTCACGCCAAAATCCCCAAATCGGCCGCCTGACCTAGCCTCCTCCTCGAGCGCCCTCCGCCACCGCCGCCGCCTACCCTCCGCGGCTGCTGACCGCCCCCGCAACACCCCAATGCCACCTCCATCCCCGACCATGCCACCCCAGTGCCATCCCCTCCCGGACCACTCCACCGAGCTCCCTCCGCCGCCCCGACCACTCCCCCGAGCTCCCTCCGCCACCCCGACCACCATTCGCCACCAGCCCTGCCGCTCGCTGGAGATCCTCCATCGAGCAGCGCCTTCGCTTCCAGGAGATCTTGCTCGAGAAGCGCTGCCGCTTCCAGGAGCTGCTACCCCGAGCAGCGTCGCTGTTTCCAGAAGCTCCTTCCTGCGACGTCTTCGTCCCCTCCCCGAAGAGCGCCGACTACATCCTCTCCCCCGAGCAGATGCCGCTTCTGCGTTCTTTCACACGAGCAGTGCCGCGTCTACTACATCGGGGTCTCCTCTACTTCCTCACTCCAACCCGTGAGATTTCTCTTTGTCTTATGAGGTTTATTAGTCTCAGGTATATGTTTTGTGATGTGTGATATGTGGACAGAACAAGAGCTATAGTTTGTGATAATTTCTTGAATCATTAGATAGAAACTACTTAAAATAGAGTTTAAAGAAATAAGGCGAAGAGAGTAGACTCCAAAATGAATGAGATTTAATTGAATCATCAGATGGAAAGTGAGGTACTGAAAGCAGATCGTAACCATATGTGTAGGCATTTCAGAATTCAATATGTTACTTGCATCTTAGGATTTATGGAATGCAGATTGCTCTGTACTTTTATGAGCAAGTCAGTATTATTACACACTACAGCCTTTTCAGTTAAAGCTAGACCAAGAAAAGCAAAGTGGCGTCTCTGCCTCTAAATTTTATTTTCCATAGTCAATAAATTAGAAGGGGCTAGTACCTTTAATAACATGAATGCGGATTATGTAAAGCTAGCTAGGCCATACATACACTTCCTATCTCAGTCATACATTGGGCAAACTTTTTGTTTGGATATGTACTGCACTGGTTGTTCTTTGGAAGTCACTACAGAAAATTGTAACAATTGCGAGTTTTGTTCTGAGAAGATTTGTGAATAGTTCGCAGTTCTAGGACAATTGTTTGGGCTATCTCAAAATATGGCATTTAGCTTGGAGGAGACCGTATCATGTGAAGAATTCTAGGCCCTCTATTCTAATTTCTTCCATAGTTAAGTTATTATTGCATAGATGTGATGTGAACAAGAACTGATGTACCAATCCGACTCACACCCATGCATGTACAGCTTCAGGATATGAATGTGATTATCCGAGGATCCATGTTGCTTAAATTCTTTCATTTATCATGGTTGTACCGTTGATTTGGTCCTTCAATTTGAATTTTAAATTATGTAATTAGTCTTTGTCTCCTTTGAGAAGCGCACCTCCTCCTCGTCCTCTCCACCAAGCAGCGCTGCTTTGACTACGTTGACTGCCCTGGGTAGCACCTCATCTACATCTTCGCGCCTAAGCAGCGTTGCCTAACCTCTAATTCTTCGCCCAAGCAGCACTGCCTACGCCCTCTGCTTCACCGCCTGATCAGCCCCGCCTCCTCTCCTTCTCAACCAACAGTGAGATTTCTTTGCTATTTCTATTGTTCATCCTTAGTAATTGTGTAATGGGCCCTGCTATGGTGTTGAAATTTTCCTGTTAGCCTCAATATCTTAATTCTCTTCACGTTCACTTGATCAACTCAGTGCATGTTAAACTATTTTTATGTGTGTTCCGATTATAAGTGCTGCATTGGAATACGTTCTTTGCCAAAATATAGAGCATGTAGACAATTTTGTGTACAATGAGAGCTTCTCCAATGATTTTTTTGCCAAATGGTACATCTCAAATATTGTATTGGATTATAGATGACATTGTTGCCATACTCTGCTCAGATGATGCTAGACTCATTGTTTGCTTTATGACATGTTCTTGTTCAGGCCATTCCTTGCAGAAAGCCCTTTATTTGACCTTAATCCTTTCAGTAAATCATCCTTATATGCATCTAACTTTGTACAGCTTGAAAGAAACTAAGCGTATACTGTAAAATTATCTGTATTTGTATCATACTGAAATAGTGCAGCATGTTGTTTGTATTGGTGTTATTACTCTTTTCATTATAGCAACTGGTTCATAGTTTCAAATTTCAAGTTTGGTTCGTAATGACTGGTCTTTCAAAAAAACTGAGTGCACAATCCAGTGAGCATCCAGTTTCCTGTTCGTTAAATGCACAACATACAAAAATTAAACAATGCCTTATCTATGGACCGAGGTTGCATGATTCTGGTTCTAAGCCAAGAGCAGACAGAGATCAGGGCTCTTCTAATAGTGTGTATTCAATGGATCGAATGCAGGCAAGCTGCCAAAGAGAAAGAACAAGATGCCGAGGTCCTGCAGTGGCTACGGTGGGGCGCACTGGTGTAGCCCATGCGAGCTACACGGGAGTGAGCCACCAGGAACCAAAAGATGCTGCCAATATTTAGTAGTCAGGTCAGCAAACCTGTCTTGGTAGTTCCATCACCGAAACGAGGTACCATATGGATTTGTTCTCTCTTCTAGTAGATAATCCAGATTGATATTATCTTTCGTGTGATTTTGTGCTGATGTATGATCCAGAATTTGGACACATACCCATGTGCTAGAAGGATCTGGTGTAGCTTGTTTAGTCAATGCTAGACCAGTTTACATGTAGTTCTGAATTTTTGATCGGTTGTACTTGCATATTGGAATGAAGGTGCTAAAGTTTAGCAACTCATACATTTTACTTCTTTATTTCTGTAAGTTGTGCCTTTTGGATTTTGAAAGTTGTCGATGGTTACAATTAGAATTGAAGCAATGCTACTTTACTCCCTCCGTGAAAGTAATGCTACTTGTACTGACTTTGTTGGGCGTTGTACTCTTTAGATAAGTGTTGTATCTTGCAGATTGTTAGGAATATGGCTTGAAAACTTCTTTCGGGGTAATTAGAAAAACGAACCGCTAAACTGCATCTCATAGATGAACACTGCTATTTACTGTCTCACCCGAGTGAGTTCCTAAGTATAAACATGCTATGCTTGGCATGCAGTTTTGGGGAAAAAGGAAGCATAACATGTGTACAAATTGTTTGACCTTGCATTTTACTACTTAGTATTTACTATACATCCAGAATTGTACTTGGAAGTGTCAAAAAATTTCATTTATAATCATCGATAGTAATATTGCTATAGATATATACACACACTGAAAGTCTGAAATAAATTCTAGAAAAGGTACAGCTATCATATCTTTTGCTTTGTCCTGTATTCAGTTTTTTAATCTTTTCCTGGTTTGATGTTAATATTTTGTTAGTTCATAGATGCTGCTATTTTGTACTTCAAAAATTTTAAACTTGATTTTGTTTTCTCAGCAGTTCAACAAGTTTTTTTTCTCAAGCTTGTAAGTTTTGTCACAAGGAGGAGATTGTTAGAATGCTACAGAACTTTAAGTACATGCATGATAGTAGTTGTACCTGTCAACTAGGATGTCTACATGATGTTTCTTGTATTCGTAGCAACAACACAATCATGTGGGGCGAGATTAAGCTACGATCTTCAAAATCAATGCAAGTTTGGTGATTCTTCGAGAGAGACATGTGGCTCTCTTTGAAGGACACGGTCTCACAGGATGGTGGCGAGTCTGTTATTCACAAGACATCTAATAAAGCCATCGAACAAACGGTTGTGAACAAGCAATTTTTCTTCCTGGACATGCCTGCAGCTGTGCGTCAAGATCAAACCATTTGTATCTTAGTTTGAACAAAAGAAATCTTATTGTCTTATGTAAATTCTGTTTACCGATGTAGTTGGATGCTACTGAATGGATCCATGAATGTTGAAATATTGAATTTTTTTGTCAATATGTGTTTGAGGTCTGCTACCGAATATTGAATCAATTCCTGTATGAATAGAAATAAAAAGAAATATATATGCTACCAAGATCAAGAAAACTACCGGGGTAAGTAAAAGTCAAGGGCAGACTATCTGCCGGGGCACTATTACTGGCATATACTTCTATCTGCCGGGAAAACAGCGTTTCCTGGCAGTGCAACTGCCGGGAGATCTGTATCTGCCGGGAGATCTATTTCTTGACAGCTGTTCTTGTGGCAGTTCTATCTGCCGGGAGAAACTTTGTCCCGGCAGTTTATCTGCCCTCTTAAGGGCCTTCTCCCGGTAGATTACATGCCATTGCATTCGTGTTGTGGTGTAGTGTCAACTCGATGACGTCCCTCGAACTCCGATCCAGCCGAGTGTTGAGGGAGAGTTTCGTCAGCACGACAGCGTGGTGACGATGATGATGATGCTACCGACGCAGGGCTTCGCCTAAGCACTGCTACGATATGACCGAGGTGGATTGTGGTGGAGGGGGGCACCGCACATGGCTAAAAGATCAATGATCAATTGTTGTGTCTAAGGGGTGCCCCCCTACTCCATATATAAAGGGGGGAGGAGGAGAGGGCCGGCCAAGGGGGTGGCACGCCCTAGGAGGGGGAAACCTACTCTAAGTAGGTTTGCCCCTCCCTTTCCTAATCCAAGAAGGAGGGGGAAGGAAGGAGTGGGAGAGGGGAAAGCCAAGGGGGGCGCCGCCCCCCTTTCCTTGTCCTATTCGGACTCAAGGGGAGGGGGCGCGCCTCTTGCCCTGGCCGGCCCCTCTCTCTCTCCACTAAGTCCCAACAAGGCCCATTAGTTCCCGGGGGGGGGGGGGGGGGGTTCTGGTAACCCTCGGTACTCTGATAAATGTCCAAATACTTCCGGAACCTTTCCGGTGTCCAAACATAGTCGTCCAATATATCGATCTTTACGTCTCGACCATTTCGAGACTCCTTGTCGTGACCCCGATCTCATCTGGATTCCGGACTACCTTCGGTACATCAAACCACATAAACTCATAATGTAACCGTCATTTAACTTTAAGCGTGCGGACCCTACGGGTTCGAGAACTATGTAGACATGACCGAGACACGTCTCTGGTCAATAACCAATAGCGGAACCCGGATGCTCATATTGGCTCCGACATATTCTATGAAGATCTTTATCGGTCAAACCGCATAACAACATACGTTGTTCCCTTTGTCATCGGTATGTTACTTGTCCGAGATTCGATCGTCGGTATCTCAATATCTAGTTCAATCTCATTACAGGCAAGTCTCTTTACTCGTTCCGTAATACATCATCCCGCAACTAACTCATTAGTTGCAATGCTTGCAAGGCTTATAGTGATGTGCATTACCGAGTGGGCCCAGAGATACCTCTCCGACAATCGGAGTGACAAATCCTAATCTCAAAATACGCTAACCCAACAAGTACCTTCGGAGACACCTGTAGAGCACCTTTATAATCACCCAGTTACGTTGTGACGTTTGGTGGCACACAAAGTGTTCCTCCGGTAAACGGGAGTTGCATATGAAGGAAATATGCCCTAGAGGCAATAATAAAGTTATTATTTATTTCCTTATATCATGATAAATGTTTATTATTCATGCTAGAATTGTATTAACCGGAAACATAATACATGTGTGAATACATAGACAAACGGAGTGTCACTAGTATGCCTCTACTTGACTAGCTCGTTAATCAAAGATGGTTATGTTTCCTAACCATGAACAAAGAGTTGTTATTTGATTAACGAGGTCACATCATTAGTTGAATGATCTGATTGACATGACCCATTCCATTAGCTTAGCACCCGATCGTTTAGTATGTTGCTATTGCTTTCTTCATGACTTATACATGTTCCTATGACTATGAGATTATGCAACTCCCGTTTACCGGAGGAACACTTTGTGTGCTACCAAACGTCACAACGTAAATGGGTGATTATAAAGGAGCCCCACAGGTGTCTCCAATGGTAGATGTTGGGTTGGCGTATTTCGAGAGTAGGATTTGTCACTCCGATTGTCGGAGAGGTATCTCTGGGCCCTCTCGATAATGCACATCACATAAGCCTTGCCAGCATTGCAACTAATGAGTTAGTTGCGGGATGATGTATTACAGAACGAGTAAAGAGACTTGCCGGTAACGAGATTGAACTAGGTATTGGATACCGACGATCGAATCTCGGGCAAGTAACATACCGATGACAAAGGGAACAACGTATGTTGTTATGCGGTCTGACCGATAAAGATCTTTGTAGAATATGTAGGAGCCAATATGGGCATCCAGGTCCCGCTATTGGTTATTGACCGGAGATGTGTCTCAGTCATGTCTGCATTGTTCTCGAACCATAGGGTCCACACGCTTAATGTTACGATGACAGTTGCTATGAGTTTATGCATTTTGATGTACCGAAGGTTGTTCGGAGTCCCGGATGTGATCACGGACATGACGAGGAGTCTCAAAATGGTCGAGACATAAAGATTGATATATTGGAAGCCTATGTTTGGATATCGGAAGTGTTCCGGGTAAAATCGGGATTTTACCGGAGTACCGGGAGGTTACCGGAACCCCCCGGGAGCTAAATGGGCCTTAGTGGGATTTAGTGGAAAGGAGAAGGGGCAGCCCATGATGGGCCGCGCGCCTCCCCCCTCCCCTAGTCCTATTAGGACAAGGAGAGGTGGCCGGCCCCCTTCTCTCTCTCTCCCCCTCGGGGAATCCTATTCCAACTAGGATTGGGGGGGGAGTCCTACTCCCGGTAGGAGTAGCGCCCTCCTCCTGGCCGGCCGCACCCCTCCCCCTTGGCTCCTTTATATACAGAGGCAGGGGGCACCTCTAGAAACACAAGTTGATCATTGAGATCGTTCCTTAGCCGTGTGCGGTGCCCCCTGCCACCATATTCCACCTCGATCATATTCGTTGTAGTGCTTAGGCGAAACCCTGCGTCGGTAGAACATCATCATCGTCATCACGCCATCGTGCTGACAGAACTCATCCCCGAAGCTTTGCTGGATCGAATCCCGGGGAGCGTCATCGAGTTGTACGTGTGCTAAGAGCTCGGAGGTGCCGGAGTAACGGTGCTTGGATCGGTCGGATCGGGAAGAAGACGTACGACTACTTCCTCTACGTTGTGTCAACGCTTCCGTTGCGATCTACAAGGGTACGTAGATCATACTCTCCCCTCTCGTTGCTATGCATCACCATGGTCTTGCGTGTGCGTAGGAAATTTTTTGAAATTACTGCGTTCCCCAACACTTTCCCCCTCCGGCTCCTCTGCCCGAAAACGCGAAACACCGGGGATACTTTCCCGGATGTTTTCCCCCTTCACCGGTATCACCTCTTACCGCGTTAGGGCACCCCTAGCGCCGATATGTGTCATGTCATGCATCGCTATGCATCTGTTTGCTTAAATATTTATTGTTTCTTCCCCCTCTTCTCTCGCTAGAGACACCGAGACCGACGCCGCTGCTACCCAGTACGACTACGGAGTTGATGACCCCTCTCTCTTGCCAGAGCAACCAGGCAAGCCCCCCCCCCTTGATCACCAGATATCACCTACTCTTCTCTATACTGCTTGTATTAGAGTAGTGTAGCATGTTACTGCTTTCAGTTAATCCTATACTGCTGCATAGCCTGCCCTTGCTGCTACTGTTGTTACCTTTTCCTGCTATCCTACTACTTAGTATAGGATGCTAGTGTTCCATCAGTGGCCCTACACTCTTGTCCGTCTGCCATGCTGTACTACTGGGCCGTGATCACTTCGGGAGGTGATCACGGGCATATACTATATACTTTACACTGTTACATTACCTGTGATACTGTTCGGAGATGGGGGCTGAAGGGGCAGGTGGTTCCACCCAGGTAGTGGTGGGCCTGGGTTCCCGACGGCCCCCGACTGTTACTTTGAGGCGGAGCGACAGGGCAGGTTGAGACTACCTGGGTGAGAGGTGGGCCTGGCCCTATTCGGTGTTCGCGGATACTTAACACGCTTAACGAGATCTGGGTATTTGATCTGAGTGTTGGGGAACGTGCAGAAATTCAAAATTTTCCTACGTGTCACCAAGATCTATCTATGGAGAGACCAGCAATGAGGGGAAGGAGAGTGCATCTACATACCCTTGTAGATCGCTAAGCGGAAGCGTTCAAGTGAACGGGGTTGATGGAGTCGTACTCGTCGTGATTCAAATCACCGATGACCAAGTGCCGAATGCACGGCACCTCCGCGTTCAACACACGTACAACCGTGACGTCTCCCACGCCTTGATCCAGCAAGGAGAGAGGGAGAGGTTGAGGAAGACTCCATCCAGCAGCAGCACAACGGCGTGGTGGTGGATGGAGGAGCGTGGCTAATCCTGCAGGGCTTCGCCAAGCACCACAGAAGAGGAGGAAGAGAGATGCAGGGCTGCACCAATGGAGATCGAATCACATGTGTTATGGGCAGCCCTAGGCCTCATATATATAGGGGAAGGGGAGGGGCGGCGCCCCCTCTAGGGTTCCCACCCCTAGGGGGGGCGGCAGCCCTAGATGGGGAGTAAGGGGGGCAAGAGGGGATGGGAGAGGGAGGCGCACCAATATGGGCCCTAAGGCCCATATCCCTAGGGTTTCCCCCCTTTTTTTCTCCTAGCTGCCCCTTGGGCCTTGTGGGAGGCGCACCAGCCCACTCAGGGGCTGGTCCCTCACCACTCTTGGCCCATGCAAGCCTCCGGGGTTGGTGGCCCCACTTGGTGGACCCCCGGGACCCTCCTGGTGGTCCCGGTACGTTACCGATAAACCCCGAAACTCTTCCGGTGACCAAAACAGGACTTCCCATATATAAATCTTTACCTCCGGACCATTCCGGAACTCCTCGTGATGTCCGGGATCTCATCCGGGACTCTGAACAACATTCGGTAACCACATACAAACTTCCTTTATAACCCTAGCGTCATCGAACCTTAAGTGTGTAGACCCTACGGGTTCGGGAACCATGCAGACATGACCGAGACGTTCTCCGGTCAATAACCAACAGCGGGATCTGGATACCCATGTTGGCTCCTACATGTTCCACGATGATCTCATCGGATGAACCATGATGTCAAGGACTTAATCAATCCCGTATACAATTCCCTTTGTCTATCGGTACGATACTTGCCCGAGATTCGATCATCGGTATCCCGATACCTTGTTCAATCTCGTTACTGGCAAGTCTCTTTACTCGTTCCGTAACACATCATCCCGTGATCAACTCCTTGATCGCATTGTGCACATTATGATGATGTCCTACCAAGTGGGCCCAGAGATACCTCTCCGTCACACGGAGTGACAAATCCCAGTCTCGATTCGTGCCAACCCAACAGACACTTTCGGAGATACCTGTAGTGTACCTTTATAGCCACCCAGTTACGTTGTGACGTTTGGTACACCCAAAGCACTCCTACGGTATCCGGGAGTTGCACAATCTCATGGTCTAAGGAAATGATACTTGACATTAGAAAAGCTTTAGCATACGAACTACACGATCTTGTGCTAGCTTAGGATTGGGTCTTGTCCATCACATCATTCTCCTAATGATGTGATCCCGTTATCAATGACATCCAATGTCCATGGTCAGGAAACCGTAACCATCTATTGATCAACGAGCTAGTCAACTAGAGGCTTACTAGGGACATGGTGTTGTCTATGTATCCACACATGTATCTGAGTTTCCTATCAATACAATTCTAGCATGGATAATAAACGATTATCATGAACAAGGAAATATAATAATAACCAATTTATTATTGCCTCTAGGGCATATTTCCAACAGTCTCCCACTTGCACTAGAGTCAATAATCCAGTTCACATCGATATGTGATTAACACTCAAGGTCACATCCCCATGTGACTAACACCCAAAGAGTTCTGGGTTTGATCATGTTATGCTTGTGAGAGAGGTTATAGTCAACGGGTCTGAACCTTTCAGATCCGTGTGTGCTTTACAAATCTCTATGTCATCTCCTAGATGCAGCTACCACGCTCTATTTGGAGCTATTCCAAATAACTGTTCTACTTGGAGCTATTCTAAATTGTTGCTCCATTATACGTATCCGGTATCTCTACTCAGAGCTATCCGGATAGGTGTTAAGCTTGCATCGACGTAACCCTTTACGACGAACTCTTTTACCACCTCCATAATCGAGAAAATTCCTTAGTCCACTAGTTACTAAGGATAACTTTGACCGCTGTCCTGTGATCCATTCTTGGATCACTCTTGTACCCCTTGACTGACTCATGGCAAGGCACACTTCAGGTGCGGTACACAGCATAGCATACTGTAGAGCCTATGTCTTAAGCATAGGGGACGACCTTCGTCCTTTCTCTCTATTCTGCCGTGGTCGAGCTTTAAGTCTTAACTTCATACCTTACAACTCAGGCAAGAACTCCTTCTTTGACTGATCCATCTTGAACACCTTCAAGATCATGTCAAGGTATGTGCTCATTTGAAAGTACCATTAAGCGTTTTGATCTATCCTTATAGATCTTGATGCTCAATGTTCAAGTAGCTTAATCCAGGCTTTCCATTGAAAAACACTTTCCAAATAACCCTATATGCTTTCCAGAAATTCTACATCATTTCTGATCCATAACATATACTCATCAGAAATTCTATAGTGCTCCCACTCACTTCTTTGGAAATACAAGTTTCTCATAAACTTTGTATAAACCCAAAATCTTTGATCATCTCATCAAAGCATACATTCCAACTCCGAGATGCTTACTCCAGTCCTTAGAAGGATTGCTGGAGCTTTGCATACTTATTAGCATCTTTCAGGATTGACAAAACCTTCCGGTTGTATCACATACAACCTTTCCTCAAGAAAATCGTCGAGGAAACAATGTTTTGACATCCTATCTGCAAGATTTCATAAATAATGCAGTGACTGCTAATATAATTCCATTAGACTCTTAGCATTGCTACGAGTGAGAAATTCTCACCGTAGTCAACTCCTTGAACTTGTCAGAAAACATCTTAACGACAAGTCGAGCTTTCTTAATGGTGACATTTACCATCATTGTCCGTCTTCCTTTTAAAATCCATCTACACTCAACAGCCTTACGACCATCAAGTAGTTCTTCCAAAGTCTACACTTTGTTTTCATACATGGATCCTCTCTCGGATTTTATGGCCTCGAGCCATTTATCGGAATCCGGGCCCACCATCGCTTCTCCATAGCACGTAGGTTCATTGTTGTCTAGCAACATGACTTCCAAGACAGGATTACGTACCACTCTGAAGCATACGCATCCTTGTCATCCCACGAGCTTTGGGAGTGACTTGATCCGAAGTCTCATGATCAATATCATAAGCTTCCACTTCAATTGGTGTAGGTGCCACAGGAACAACTCTTTGTGCCCTGCTATACACTAGTTGAAGGAACGGTTCAATAACCTCATCAAGTCTCCACCATCCTCCCACTCAATTCTTTCGAGAGAAACTTTTCCTCGAGAAAGGACCCGATTCTAGAAACAATCCCTTATTGCTTTCGGATCTGAGACAGGAGGTATACCCAACTGTTTTGGGTGTCCTATGAAGATGCATTTATCCGCTTTGGGTTCGAGCTTATCAGCCTGAAACTTTTTCACATAAGCGTCGCAGCCCCAACTTTTAAGAAATGACAGCTTAGATTTCTCTAAACCATACGGTGTCATCTCATCGGAATTACGTGGTGCCCTATTTAAAGTGAATGTGGTTGTCTTTAATGCTTAACCCATAAACTATTGTGGTAATTTGATAAGAGACATCATGGTATGCATCATATTCAATGGGGTGCAGTTATGATGTTCGGACACACCATCACACTATGGTGTTCCAGGCTGTATTAGTTGTGAAACGATTTCCACAATGTCTTAATTTTGTGCCAAACTCGTAATTCATATATTCATCTCTATGATCATATCATAGATCTTTTATCCTCTTGTCACGATGATCTTTCAACTTCACACTGAAATTACTTGAACCTTTCAATAATTCAGACCGTGATTCATCAAGTAAATGTACTCAACATCTACTCAAGTCATCTGTGCAGAAAGAACATAACGATATCCACTACATGCCTCAGCACTCATTGGACTGCACACATCAAAATGTACTACTTCCAACAAGTTGCTTTCTAGTTCCATTTTACTGAAAATGAGGCTTTTAGTCATCTTGCCCATGTGGTATGATTTGCATGTCTCAAGTGATTCAAAATCAAGTGAGTCCAAACGGTCCATTTGTATGGAGTTTCTTCATGCATATACACCAATAGACATGGTTCGCATGTCTCAAACCTTTCAAAAATGAGTGGGTCCAAAGATCCATCAACATGGAGCTTCTTCATGCGTTTTATACCGATATGACTTACGTGGCTGTGCCACAAGTAGGTGGTACTATCATTACTATCTTTTGGCATGAACATGTGTATCACTACGATCGAGATTCAATAAACCATTCATTTTAGGTGTAAGACCATTGAAGGTATTATTCAAATAAACAGAGTAACCATTATTCTCCTTAAATGAATAACCGTATTGCGATAGAAATAATCCAATCATGTCTATGCTCAACACAAACACCAATCTCGATGGTAGAAGGAGCGTACGATATTTGATTATATCAACATTGGAAACACTTCCAACACATATTATCAGCTCACCTTTAGCTAGTCTCCGTTTATTCCGTAGCTTTTATTTCGAGTTACTAACACTTAGCAACCGAACCGGTATCTAATACCCTGGTGCTACTAGGAGTACTAGTAAAGTACACATCAACACAATGTATATCCAATATACTTCTATCGACCTTGCCAGCCTTCTAATCTACCAAGTATCTAGGGTAATTCTGCTCCAGTGGTTGTTCCCCTTATTACAGAAGCACTTAGTCTCGGGTTTGGGTTCAACCTTGGGTCTCTTCACTAGAGCAGCAGCTGAATTGCCGTTTCATGAAGTATCCCTTCTTGCCCTTGCCCTTCTTGAAACTAGTGGTTTCACCAACCATCAACAATTGATGCTTCTTCTTGATTTCTACTTTTGTGGTGTCAAACATCACGAACATCTCAAGGATCATCATATATGTCCCTGATTTATTATAGTTCATCACGAAGCTCTAGCAGCTTGGTGGTAATGACTTTTGGAGAAAACATCACTATCTTATCTGGAAGATCAACTCCCACTTGATACAAGCGATTGTTGTACTCAGACAATCTGAGCACAAGCTCAACAATTGAGCTTTTCTCCCTTAGTTTGCAGGCTAAGAGAATCGTCGGAGGTCTTATACCTCTTGACGTGGGCACGAGCCTGAAATCCCAATTTCAGCCCTCAAAACATCTCATATGTTTCGTGACGTTTCAAAAACGTTTTCGGTGCCTCAATTCTAAACCGTTTAACTGAACTATCATGTAGTTATCAAAACGTGTATGTCAGATGTTCGCAACATCCACAGACGACGTTCGAGGTTCAACACACCGAGCGGTGCATTAAGGACATAAGCCTTCTATGAAGCAATGAGGACAATCCTCATATTACGGACCTAGTCCGCATAATTGCTACTATCAACTTTCAACTAATTTTTCTCTAGGAACATATCTAAACAGTAGAACTATAGCATGAGCTGCGACATAATTTGCGAAGATCTTTTGACTATGTTCAGGATAATTAAGTTCATCTTATGAACTCCCACTCAGATAGACATCCCTCTAGTCATCTAAGTGATTACATGATCCGAGTCAACTAGGCCGTGTCCGATCATCACGTGAGACGGACTAGCCAACCTAGGTGAACATCTTCATGTTGATCATATCTACCATACGACTCATGCTCGACCTTTCGGTCTTCTGTGTTCCGAGGCCATGTCTGTACATGCTAGGCTCGTCAAGTCAACCTAAGTGTTTGCATGTGTTCCGAGGCCATGTCTGTACATGCTAGGCTCGTCAACACCCGTTGTATGTGAACGTAAGGATCCATCACACCCGATCATCACGGCGTGCTTAGAAACGACGAACTGTAGCAACGGTGCACAGTTAGGGGAGAACACTTCTTGAAATTTTAATGAGGGATCATCTTATTTACTACCGTCGTTCTAAGTAAACAAGATGTATAAACATGATAAACATCACATGCAATCAAATAATAGTGACATGATATGGCCAATATCATATAGCTCCTTTGATCTCCATCTTGGGGCTCCATGATCATATCGTCACCGGCATGACACCATGATCTCCATCATCATGATCTCCATCATCGTGTATTCATGAAGTTGTCTCGTCATCTATTACTTCTACTACTACAGCTAACGGTTAGCAATAAAGTAAAGTAATTACACGACGTTTATGTTGACACGCAGGTCATAAATAAATAAAGACAACTCCTATGGCTCCTGCCGGTTGTCATACTCATCGACATGCAGGTCGTGATTCCTATTACAAGAACATGATCAATCTCATACATCACATATATCATTCATCATATCCTTTGGCCATATCACATCACATAGCATACCCTGCAAAAACAAGTTAGACGTCCTCTAATTGTTGTTTGCATGTTTAACGTGGCTGCTATGGGTTTCTAGCAAGAACGTTTCTTACCTACGCAAAGACCACAACGTGATATGCCAATTGCTATTTACCCTTCATAAGGACCCCGTTCATCGAATCCGATCCGACTAAAGTGGGAGAGACAGACACCCGCCAGCCACCTTATGCAACTAGTGCATGTTTGTCGGTGGAACCGGTCTCACGTAAGAGTACGTGTAAGGTTGGTCCGGGCCGCTTCATCCCACGATACCGCCGAATCAAGATAAGACTAGTAACGGCAAGCATATTGAACAAAATCAACGCCCACAACTACTTTGTGTTCTACTCGTGCATAGTAACTACGCATAGACCTAGCTCATGATGCCACTGTTGGGGAACGTAGCAGAAATTCAAAAATTTCCTACGTGTCACCAAGATCTATCTATGGAGAGACCAGCAACGAGGGGAAGGAGAGTGCATCTACATACCCTTGTAGATCTCTAAGCGGAAGCGTTCAAGTGAATGGGGTTGATGGAGTCGTACTCGTCGTGATTCAAATCACCGATGACCAAGTGCCGAACGCACGGCACCTCCGCGTTCAACACACGTACAACCCGGTGACGTCTCCCACACCTTGATCCAGCAAGGAGAGAGGGAGATGTTGAGGAAGACTCCATCCAGCAGCAGCACAACGGCATGGTGGTGGTGGAGGAGCGTGGCTATCCTGCAGGGCTTCGCCAAGCACCACAGAAGAGGAGGAAGAAGAGATGCAGGGCTGCACCAACGAGAGATCGAATCACATGTGTTATGGGCAGCCCTAGGCCTCATATATATAGGGAAGGGGAGGGGCTGCGCCCCCTCTAGGGTTCCCACCCCTAGGGGGAGGCAGCCCTAGACGGGGATCAAGGATGGTGGCCAAGAGGGGGAGAGGAGAGGGAGGCGCACCAATATGGGCCTTAAGGCCCATATCCCTTAGGGTTTGCCCCCTTTCGACCTCTTAGGGCCATGGGCCCTTGTGGGAGGCGCACCAGCCCACGAAGGGGCTGGTCCCTCACCACTCTTAGCCCATGCAAGCCTCCGGGGTTGGTGGCCCCACTTGGTGGACCCCCGGGACCCTCCCGATGGTCCCGGTACATTACCGATAAACCCCGAAACTCTTCCGGTGACCAAAACAGGACTTCCCATATATAAATCTTTACCTCCGGACCATTCTGGAACTCCTCGTGACGTCCAGGATCTCATCCGGGACTCCGAACAACATTCGGTAACCACATACAAACTTCCTTTACAACCCTAGCGTCATCGAACCTTAAGTGTGTAGACCCTACGGGTTCGGGAGACATGCAGACATGACCGAGACGTTCTCCGGTCAATAACCAACAGCGGGATCTGGATACCCATGTTGGCTCCCACATGTTCCACGATGATCTCATCGGATGAACCACAATGTCAAGGACTTAATCAATCCCGTATTCAATTCCCTTTGTCTAGCGGTACGATACTTGCCCGAGATTCGATCGTCGGTATCCTGATACCTTGTTCAATCTCGTTACCGACAAGTCTCTTTACTCGTTCCGTAACACATCATCCCGTGATCAACTCCTTGATCACATTGTGCACATTATGATGATGTCCTATCGAGTGGGCCCAGAGATACCTCTCCGTCACACGGAGTGACAAATCCCAGTCTCGATTCGTGCCAACCCAACAGACACTTTCGGAGATACCCGTAGTGCACCTTTATAGTCACCCAGTTACGTTGTGACGTTTGGTACGCCCAAAGCACTCCTACGGTATCCGGGAGTTGCACAATCTCATGGTCTAAGGAAATGATACTTGACATTAGAAAAGCTTTAGCATACGAACTACACGATCT
>NC_053024.1:708979327-709062237 GCF_003073215.2 Triticum urartu | reverse complement strand
GGCTAGAGGGATGGCCGGGGCGGCAGAGGACCGGCAGTGGGGAGTGTTTTCGGGGCGGGCGGGGCGGCGCACCGCCGGCCACGGGCGGCGAGGGGCTGCAGTTTGGCCGGTGGTGGCTGGCGGCTTAGGGGGGTGGAGGTTGAAGATGAACCGCAGGCCCTTGATTTCGTATCCAACGACTGCAAAATCGACTGACCAGAGATGAAAAAGTCAGTTGACCAACGTGTAGCCTCACCTTGCTAGTGCGTTCAGATTCGACAGCAAAATTCAGTTTCGACAGTTAAGTTCAGTTTTGACAGTTAAGTTCATAGATGAGCGGCTGATGTATTTTACATCTAGAACTTTGTGGTTATGTATTTTACGTCATGTATTGGAGATGCTATTAGAATTCCACTCAGGTTAACGTTGTTCGTTGTCTCTCTTGTCCTGCTTCAGCCTCGGCGTCGTACAACTCACCGGAGCTGCTCCAACGACGAAACCCTCCATCACAGCGGAGCAGTACCTCGGGCTCCATGTCCAGACGCCTAAGATCTTCTTCCCCTCCTCCAACAGCAAAGTCAGCTGGAGCATCCTCACTGGCCAACCCAATCACGCTGAGATCGACATGGCTTCGCCAAATAGGTTGTACACTTGTTGCATCTCTTCTTTACTCTACATGTTATATATATTGTCCACTGGGCACACGGATTTGTTCCTTTAGTGTCTCCTTGAAAGAAAAAACATAGGAATTTTAATTCTCACTTGTCCTCCTTTTCAAATTCCTATTCATGAAGCACAAGACTAAGAGATAGTAGCATAATAGCATTATAACCGTACATTTTCTTGTGGTTTGACTTAATCTCACCATGCTTGTTTGCATCTTGTGATCTTCCAATTGTTGTGAATCAAACACCCAGATTGGCAGAAATCCTGTGTTTTTAAATTATCTGTTTTGCACGTGCATTCCTATCCTATTCCTGTCTATTTCCTATCCCTGCATTGTTGGAATCCTCCAATTCAAACGAGCCCTTACAGAATTACTTTTCTTACAAATAGTTGTCAAAGAAAACCTTGCGTGGTTTGTCCCGCTCCTGCTGCGCCGTCGTCCACCCCAGCTCAGCTGCTCCAACGACAGAAGGGTCCAGCACAGCAGGGATCCGGCCTCCAGACTGTCTTTCGCCGCCTCAGATCTTCTTCCCCGCCGCTGGCAGCCATGAAAACTGCATTACCATCATCAACCGAGCAAATGACCTCGAGGACTACACGGGTCCGCAAGAGAGGTCGCACTCTTTTGTGTCTGATTACGTTATGCATCGCTTAATATTACATGCTACTTTATCGTTCTGTTCACCGATTAGACTTTGAGTCAGCTCCAAACTAATGGTCAAACTTGAGTTTATAAATGGTTGTGGGGTACATATCAGGGTCGCTATCAATAGTATCTATCTACTATCTAGTTAATCTCCGGTGTCTACTATGAGTTTCATGTTGGGAGGGAAACAAACAGTAAAGAAGCCATTATCTGTATTTTTTAACTGAAGCCATTATCTGCCTGCTATTATTGGTTTTGGGTCTATCCACAGGTTGCTACCATCACTCTGGATTTCTGCATGCACTCCTTACATAATCTCACTATGTTTTATTCCTATGCGTGACAGTTATTGTAAAGAATGGAACTGAACATGTAGAGCAAAAGAGACGAGCCTTGCGTGGCAATAAAATTTCATGCAGACGTCACTCCATGGTAGGTGCAAAGGCAGCCCCCCTCCACGCATTTCGGATTGTAATCGAGAGGAAGATATCTGTTCTGAGGGGGATTCAGAAGGAGAAGACAACTCCTATTTACCCCCTGAGGTCTTCGCTCTAACTTGGCATGCTGATGTTGGTTATATCATGCATACGGTGTCTTGCATTGCTTACTTTATACATCAAATATGTCATCTGCTTAGTTTAGACATCCTTTGTGCGAATGCCATCTGTTTAGTTTATTCATCGTTTATGTGAATTATGCAACGCCATCTTGTTTAGCCAGGCATCATATATGTGAATTTTGCAATGCCATCCTGCTTAGCCAGTCATCTTATATGTAAATTATATCAGGCCATCCTTTTTTTCGTTACATATTACATTTGTCAACAATGTTAGTACATTCAACTGCTCTTCGTGTGCATCAGCCATTTGACACGGTGATGGCAAATTCTGGAGTGAAAACAAGGTCTTCAGAGCAGACTATGCTATCTGATGAAGCGCATATCTCGCTGGTTACGGATAGCTCCTCAGAGGAGGATTTAGAGACAGATGACCAGTCCTATCCCCCCGAGGTGTATGCTATAACTTGGCAAGGTTATGTTGCTCATATTGTGCGTATGGTGTCTCGCATTGCTATGTCATTTGATTAGTTTAGACATGCTTTGTGTGAATGCCACCTGTTCAGTGTCTAATTACCATATATGTGAATTATGCATTGCCATCTTGTTGCAAGACATTATATATGTGAATTATACAATGCTATCTTGTTGCAAAGGCATTATATATGTGAATTATGCAATGCCATGCTGTTTAGCCAATCATCATGTATGCGAATTATATCATGCTATCATTTTTTTGTATTACGTGTTCCATTTGTCGACAACGTTTGTATATTCAACTACTCTTCCTGTGCATTAGCCATTTGAAGCGGTGATGGAAGTATCTGGAGTGAAAACAAGGTATTCAGAGCAGACGATGCTACCTGCTGAAGCAGACATCTTGCTGGTTACAAAGAGCTCCTCAGAGGAGGATTCAGAGACTGATGACCAGTCATATTTCCCCCCTGAGGTTTATGCTCAAACTTGGCAGGGTTATATTACCCATGTCATGCATTTTGTCTTGCATTGCTTAGTTTTTACATCATATATGGATTGCCATCTGCTTACTTGCTTACTATATAAATCATATATTTGAATTATATCATGCCATCATGTTTACATAGTACATACACATCATCTATCTGAATTATGGCATGGCAACCCATTTAATAAAGACATCATATAGTTATATCATCTCATCCTATTTAGTGTTTACAGTCATCATATTTTGAATTATGGCATTCTATCCGTGAATGTATGTGAATTATGGCATGCCAACCTATTTAATAAACACATTATATAGTTATGTCATGTCATCTTGTTTACATAGTCTCATATTTTGAACTATGTCTTTCCATCTTTTTAGTTAGCCATCATAATGTGAAATTGTGTCATGCTATCCTGTTTAGTTAGCCACCATATATGTGAAATTGTGTCATGCTATCCTGTTTGGTTAGACAACATAAATATGAATTATTTCATGCCCTCTTTTATTCCCCACTATCCGTTGCACCTGTCTATCATACAATGTCTATACTTTCAATTACTTTTCTTGTTTATCAGCCATTTGAATTGGAGAGCGTGATGGCAGTATCTAAGGGAGTAACAACACGGTCTTCAGAAAAGATAGCGCTACCAGTTGATGCAGATAGAACCACGGTTGTACTTGCCCAAGGACCAGATCCACCACACATAACCCAGACTCTCATAGATTGTACCCCTACCCAGTTGGACAGAGAACCAGCTACACCCCTTCTAACCCCAACCCTGGCAGATAGTAACCCAGTTCCAGTTGACACAGCACCGTCTCCACCACAGAGCAGCCAAACACGAGCAGTAAGTAAGGGAACTGCAGTGCCCAAAGCACGAGGACCACCACTTCGAATCCCAACTCAACGCTTAAAGGAGAAGAAGATTTGTTCTCAAGTCAGGTTCTGTAGCTATGGTTCATACTCCTTTGCTCTTGCATTACTGTATTTACTCATACCAACTATTTTCAAATTTGAAGGATGGAATTGAAACTCCAATGGTGCAACAGGTATGTTTTAAACCTGTTTCTTTAACTGGTTTGCTGTTGTAACCTGTTCTATGTTGATTTCAGTTTCAATTGAATAAACAGTTATGTTCTCATGTCATGCATATTACAAGTGTTGTTATTGCTCTATAGTTACCCATACTTATATGCTGTCTATTCTGCTTTGTCATGAACAAATATTATTTGAACTGTGTCTCTATCTTGATTTGGCAACAAAAACTAGAATGACATAGACCATAAAGTGACCATGGTACATAGATATATGTTTCTTTCATGCTGTTATCCTGTCCACTTTACTACTGAACTCATTTACCAAAATGAGTTTCATTATACAACATGGTAAACATGTGATGTGTCTGCTTGTTTCTCTTTTAGAATGCGGACAAAATATTGGAGAACAGTACCGCGTTATCTAATGGTAAAGGAAGTAATGCAGATAAGGCTCAAGATAGTGAGACATCCCTGTTGGTCTCCAAGAAAGCTGATAAAAACTATCTTGACGACAGTGAGGGAACCCAAAGTCCTGTCCTGATGTAGTGTTCGAGTTACTCGCCACTACTGCTGGCACAAGCTCTTCGAACTCGCTGCCTGAATCAGTTCGTCTTCTTGAGTCTCAACTTCAAATTGACAGACATCGATCAGATGTGCTGCGACAGGAAGCTGAAGGACTGAGGAAGTCCCTGCAGAATTCAGATGCATATTTTCTGGTGCAACAGCAAGCGCTGGAGGATTTAAGCACCAAATAAGAGAAAGTTAATAAGCTTGCTAAGCATCTTGCCAGCATTATGGGTACCTAGGATATTGTTTCTTGAGATCTTCTGAAGTGGTTTCAGTTCTGGATTTGTTTTGCTGCGGCGTTTATTTGCGCCGGTCGCCAAGTTTGACAACCAGTGTATATGATATGCTGCTTTGTTCCCTATATTTGCACTGGTGGCGAACTTTGATGCCCAGTGGATGTAATATGTGTAATAGCCGTGATAGCCTAGCGTTAGTTGCTTGCTTATTTATTTCCTTGTTGTCTTGTTTATTTGTTTGCTTGTAGTCATTGCAGTTCTTTTTCCGCGGTTAGCTAGTGGCTGCAATAACCTATTTTTTAAAACTAGGCCACAATAACCATGGGCTAATATTTACTATAGTGACACTGGGCCTCCTACTGGCCATAGAAACAGTGGGCCTTCTACAGGCCGTAGAAACAATGGGCCTTCTACGGGCCATAGAAACAATGGGCCTTCTATGGGCCGTAGAAACAATGGGCCTTTTGCGGGCCGTATCATCAATGGGCCTTATACGGGCCGTATGATTGATTGGCCAAACATGGGCCAAACAGACCGCATTATGGCTGTAAACAGGCTAGAGTTGGAATCTTCCATTCATGGGCCGACCATAATGGGCCATCGTTAATAGGCCGTATTTTTATGATGCTATGAAAACGGCCCAATGTATTAATGGACAACAAACGGGCCGACTGTAACCACGGGCTGAATTTGGCCCACAAGCAGAAAATGACAGTAACGAGCCGTAAGTAAACGAATGCTGGAAATGAGCCCAAGAATAAATGGGCTCTGAGAAGGCCGAAAGATAACATGGGCTGGAAACGGCCCAACGGAATAATGGGCCGTTAATGGGTATAAAGTGATACACTGTTCATTGCGGGCCAGTTTCACCACGGGCCGTTAATGGGTGTAAAGTGATACACTGTTCATTACAAGCCAGTTTCACCATGGGCCTAGAGTTACATAGGGCCTCATATGGACCGAAAGACGTCATGGGCCATACACGGGCCAGAAGTGAAAACGGGCTGGAATCATATTGGGTGGCCCAGATGACACTATTGGGCCTAATTCGGATAGGGCTTAACGGGCCTTGGGTTAGCGGGCTGTAAATGGGCTATATGCGAACAGGATGTTAACAGGCTTTACATGGGCCGGCCCGCCACCTTTTGACCAAGTCAAACGGGTCGGCCTTTTCATAGGAATGGGCCTCTGTTGGGCCGTGCCACATGTCGACGTATCATAGGTGCCTTCTATCCAATGAGTGGATGACATCTATCCCAACGATGAGCCGACACGTGTTTCCTCCAGCCAATGATGATTCTACACGTGAAAAATCCTCATTGGTCGGGGCTGTTAACGGGTTATCGGATCCAAAACCCAACCCGATAGCTTAACGGCGTTCCGTTACGGTGGATGCCATGTGTCGGTCACCCTTAACGAAAGCACTTCTGTGACGCGGGATTTATCGTCATGGAAGTGGACACTTCCGTGATGATAATTTTGGCAATGTCATGGAACACTTCTACGACATCACAAGTATGACTATCTTGATTCTGTCATAAAATCGTCATGGATGTACATGCATGACAGAAAATGCGACCTACTGTGACAAACACGTATCATCACAGAAGTGTATTTTTTTGTAGTGATGGATGATACAATGAAAAAGTATGAGCACCAACAACTAGCAATGAGTGTGTGAACATGAATGTAATGTCGGTGATAAATACATACTCCCCCAAGCTTTGGCCTTTGGCCTAAGTTGGTCTATGACCACGGCTGGCCTGGCGGATATCCAAAGTAATAGTTGGGGTCGTACTGTGATGCAGCAGCTATTGCCTCATGAGCTGCCGCTTGGAGATGGGTCGCCTCCGTCCTCCTCTTATACTCGTCCGCCTCCTCCCTGGTTATAATATAGCTCCCTTTTGCTTGAAAGTCAAAGAAAGCAGGAGCAGGGAGAGCGGCGTGATAGGTGTGTCGTCTGTCAAATATTAGTCGGTACTAGAGGAACTGATCGTTCCTCTCAACAAACTGATGACGTACCATGGCCTCATAATCGAAATAAACAGGAGGCAACTCAATATCATACCCACGTATAGGTACACCAAGAAAATTAGCTAGACGGGTTGCATAAATTCCACTGAAGAAATCTCCACTAAATCTATTATTATGCAACCTACGTGCAATAATGGCTCCCAAATTATAATGTCTATCTTCTAATACAGCACTCCTGAGAACACTGGGTTCAGGGACACACATGTGACATGCTTCATCCTTACCATTTATGCACCTACCTATGAAGAGAGCAAAATAATGTATAGCAGGAAAATGAATGCTCCCTATGGTAGCTTGTGTTATGTCTCTAGATTCCCCCACAGTTATACTAGCAAGAAAATCTCTAAATTCAGATTTGCGAGGTTCATTAGGACTACCCCATTGTGGAAGTTTGCAAGCAGTGTTAAACTCCTCTAATTCCATAGTATAAGAATTTTCATAGAGATCAAACAGGACAGTTTGAGAATTGCATGATGAAGAAAATTCAAACCTCCTCACAAAGGAATCAGTGAGATGGTGGTACTCATAGCATTTGTCTGCCTCGAAGCTCTCAAGATCAGCATTACACACATATGCATTAAGTTCTTCATTGATTCTTGCTCGATCCATAAAGTCCTCTGAAGGGCATTCACAAGCCCGCACTTGAGCTTCCCTCGATGGTTCTTCGTCGGCATCGCGCATTGCGAGCCTGGGTCCATGCTTCCTTGAAGGACCACCTTGGTACATTTTCCTAAACATATTTCTTCCTTTGAAAAATTTCTAAAATTTTAGTAACTTCAAAATAAAAGTGAACCAAACTCAACAATATTGATAGCAACTACTCCTACAAGTGTCTAGAGGCAATACCATGCATCAAAACTACTTTTGACCATATAAATTTGACATGCAAGCTCAAGAACAGGATCACCTAAGAAGCAAAAATATGCAATGAATAAAGCACTAGAACAAAAACTAATTGGACCATTGGAGGAGTCACATACCAAGGAACAATCCCCCAAAGCAGTTTTTTGAATGGAGCTTTGAGCAAGGAGATCAAAATTGGCAGCAAAATGAGCTTGGACTCGGGTTTGAGCTGGTTAGTGGTGTTTGTGGGAGGAAGAAGGAGTGTGTGGTAGCTGGAATAAGTGGAGGGGAGCCACCATGGGCCCACGAGGCAGGGGGCGCGCCCTCCACCCTCGTGGCCAGGTGCGTGCTCCCCCGGCTATGTTCTCAGTGCCAGATATTCTCAAATATTCTAGAAAAAATCATATTTAAATTTCAGGGCATTTGGAGAACCTTTATTTTTGGGGTATTTTTTATTGCGTGGATAATTCAGAAAATAGATAGAAATTACTATTTTTGCTTTATTTAATATAAATAACAGAAAATAAAAAGAGGGTACAAAGAGTTGTGTTTTCTAAATTCATCCATCTCATGCTCATCAAAAGGAATCCATTAACAAGGTTGATCAGGTCTTGTTAACAAACTCATTTCGAATAACATGGAACCGGAGAATTTTCGAATAACACTAGGTTACCTCAACGGGGATATGCACATCCCCAATAATAAGAATATCATAGTTCTTCTTGACGGTAGGAAGAGGAAATTCAAAACCTCCAAAAATAACCGATGGAATTTTTCCAATAGAGTTTATACTATGAACTTGAGGTTGTTTCCTCGGAAAGTGTACCGTATGCTCATTGCCATTAACATGAAAAGTGACATTGCCTTTAGTGCAATCAATAATAACCCCTGCAGTATTCAAAAAGGGTCTTCCAAGAATACTAGACATACTATGATCCTCGGGAATATCAAGAATAACAAAGACCGTTAAAATAGTAACGTTTGCAACCACAACAGGCACATCCTCACAAATACCGACAGGTATAGCAGTTGATTTATCAGCCATTTGCAAAGATATTTCAGTGGGTGTAAACTTATTCAAATCAAGTCTACGATATAAAGAGAGAGGCATAACACTAACACCGGCTCCAAGATCACATTAAGCAGTTTTAACATAGTTTCTTTTAATGGAGCATGGTATAGTTGGTACTCCGGGATCTCCTAGTTTTTTGGTATTCCACCCTTAAAAGTATAATTAGCAAGCATGGTGGAAATTTCAGCTTCCGGTATCTTTATTTTATTAGTAACAATTTCTTTCATATACTTAGCATAAGGATTCATTTTGAGCATATCAGTCAAACGCATACGTAAGAAGATAGGTCTAATCATTTCAGCAAAGCGCTCAAAATCCTCATCATCCTTTTTCTTGGATGGTTTAGGAGGAAAAGGCATGGGTTTCTGAACCCATGGTTCTCTGTCCTTACCGTCCTTCCTAGCAACAAAGTCTCTCTTATCATAACGTTGATTCTTTGATTGTGGGTTATCAAGATCAACAGCAGGTTCAATCTCTACTTCATTGCCATTACTAGGTTGAGAATCAACATGAACATCATCATTAACATTATTACTAGGTTCATGTTCATTACCAGATTGTGTTTCAGCATCAAAAATATAAATATCATTAGGATTCTCAGGTGTGTCAATAACAGGTTCACTAGAAGCATGCAAAGTCCTATCATTTTTCTTTTTTTCCTTCTAGAAGGACTAGGTGCATCAACATTATTTCTCTGAGAATCCTGATCAATTCTCTTAGGATGGCCCTCAGGATACAAAGGTTCCTGAGTCATTTTACCACCTCTAGTCATAACTCTAACAGCATTATCATTCTTCTTACTATTCAATTCATTAAGCAAATCATTCTGAGCTTTAAGTACTTGTTCTACTTGAGTGGTAACCATAGAAGCATGTTTACTAATAAGTTTAAGTTCACCTTTAACATTAGCCATAAAATCACCCAAGTGTTCAAGCATATCAACACTGCGTTTTAATTCTCTACCAAAATAAGCATTAAAGTTTTCCTGCTTAACCATAAAGTCATCAAACTCATCCAAGCATCGGCTAGCAAACTTAGTAAATGGGATTTCAGCTTTATCATATCTATAGAGAGAATTTGCCTTTACTACCTGTGTCGGGTTATCAAGACCATGTATTTCTTCAATAGGTGATGGATTAAAACCATGTATTTCTTCAACTGGCGGTAAATTAAGACCATGTATTTCTTCAATAGGAGGTAAATTCTTAACATCTTCAGCTTTAATACCTTTTTCCTTCATAGATTTCTTTGCCTCTTGCATATCTTCAGGACTGAGAAATAGAATACCCCTCTTCTTCGGAGTTGGCTCAGGAGTTGGATCAGGAATTGGATCAGGAAGTGTCCAACTATTTTCATTAGTCAACATATTATTCAATAGAATTTCAGCTTCATCTGGTGTTCATTCCCTGAAAACACAACCAGCACAACTATCCAATTGGTCTCTGGAAGCATCGGTTAGTCCATTATAAAAGATATCAAGTATTTCATTTTTCTTAAGAGGATGATCAGGCAAAGCATTAAGTAATTGGAGAAGCCTCCCCCAAGGTCGTGGGATACTCTCCTCTTCAATTTGCACAAAATTATATATTTCCCTTAAAGCAGCTTGTTTCTTATGAGCGGGGAAATATTTAGCAGAGAAGTAATAAATCATATCCTGGGGACTACGCACACAACCAGGATCAAGAGAATTAGACCATATCTTAGCATCACCCTGTAATGAGAACGGAAATATCTTAAGGATATAATAGTAGCGAGTTTTCTCATCATTAGTGAACAGGGTGGCTATATCATTTAATTTAGTAAGATGTGCCACAACAATTTCAGATTCATAGCCATAGAAAGGAATAGATTCAACTAAAGTAATTATCTCAGGATCAACAGAGAATTCATAATCCTTATCAGTAACAAAGATAGGTGAAGTAGCATAAGCAGGATCATATTTCATTCGAGCATTCAAAGTTTTTTGTTTCATCTTAGCTAATAATTTCTTAAGATCACTCCTATCATTGCAAGCAAGAAAATCTCTAGCAGTTTCTTCATCCATAACATAGCCCTCAGGCACAACTGGTAATTCATATCTAGGGGGAGAGTCTTCATCATCACTTTCATCAATATTATCAGTTTCAATAATTTCATTCTCTCTAGCCCTAGCAAGTTGTTCATTAAGAAATTCACCAAGTGGCACAGTAGTATCAAGCAAAGAAGTAGTTTCATCATAAGTATCATGCATAGCAGAAGTGGCATCATTAATAACATGCGACATATCAGAATTAATAGCAGAAGCAGGTATAGGTGTCGCAAGCTTACTCAAAACAGAAGGTGAATCAAGTGTAGAGCTAGATGGCAGTTCCTTACCTCCCCTCGTAGTTGAGGGATAAATTTTTGTTTTAGCATCTTTCAAGTTCTTCATAATGATAAGCAGATATAAATCCCAAGTGACTCAAAGAATAGAGCTATGCTCCCCGGCAACGGCGCCAGAAAATAGTCTTGATAACCCACAAGTATAGGGGATCACAACAGTTTTCGAGGGTAGAGTATTCAACCCAAATTTATTGATTCGACACAAGGGGAGACAAAGAATATTCTCAAGTATTAGCAGCTAAGTTGTCAATTCAACCACACCTGGAAACTTAATATCTGTAGCAAAGTGTTTAGTAGAACACTAATATGATAGTAGTGGTAACGATGGTAAAAGTTAACGGTAGCAAAAGTAATGTTTTTGGTATTTTGTAGTGATGATAACAATAGCAACAGAAAAGTAAATAAGCAAATAAAAATATATGGAAAGCTCATACGCAATGGATCGGTGATGGAGAATTATGCCGGATGCAGTTCATCATGTAACAGTCATAACCTAGGGTGACACATAACTAGCTCCAGTTCATCAATGTAATGTAGGCATGTATTCCGAATATAGTCATACATGCTTATCGAAAAGAACTTGCATGACATCTTTTGTCCTACCCTCCCGTGCCAGCGGGGTCCTAGCGGAAACTAAGGGATATTAAGGCCTCCTTTTAATAGAGTATCGCAACAAAGCATTAACACATAGTGAATACATGAACTCCTCAAACTTTGGTCATCACCGGTAAGTATCCCGATTATTATCACTTGGGGGTTAACGGATCATAACACATAATAGGTGACTATAGACTTGCAAGATAGGATCAAGAACTCTCATATATTGATGAAAACATAATAGGTTCAGATCTGAAATCATGGCACTCGGGCCCTAGTGAGAAGCATTAAGCATAGCAAAGTCATAGCAACATCAGTCTCAAAACATAGTGGATACTAGGGATCAAACCCTAAAAAAACTTAACTCAATTACATGATAAATCTCATCCAACCCATCACTGTCCAGCAAGCCTACGATGGAATTACTCACGCACAGCGGTGAGCATCATGAAATTGGTGATGGAGGAAGGTTGATGATGACGATGGCGATGGATTCCCCTCTCCGGAGCCCCGAACGGACTCCAGATCAGCCCTCCCGAGAGAGTTTAGGGCTTGCCGGCGGCTCCGTATCATAAAACGCGATGAATCCTTCTCCTCTGGTTTTTTCTCCCCGAAAGTGAATATATGGAGTCCAGGTTGAGGTCGGTGGAGCGTCAGGGGGGCCACGAGGCAGGGGGTGCGCCAGGGGGGCATGCGCGCCCCCACCCTCGTGGATAGGTGGGACACCCCTGACCTAGATCTTCCTTCCAATCTTCATTATATGTTCCAAAATAATGCTCCGTTGATTTTCAGGTCATTCTGAGAACTTTTATTTCTGCACAAAAATAACACCATAGCAATTCTGCTGAAAACAGCATCAGTCCGGGTTAGTTCCATTCAAATCTTGCAAGTTAGAGTCCAAAACAAGGGCAAAAGTGTTTGAAAAGTATATACGACGGAGATGTATCAACAGCCTGCAGCCAAAATAAGGCGAGAATGACAAAGGCATCCGGATTAACTTTGATCCTTGGATGTCTCAATTACGACAGGCAGTGATGTGGTTCAAACCTTCAGGTTGCTAGGTAATTGGGTTGTTGCGTTGAAGGGTGGAGTATTGGTGTCTTCAGATCATTGGTCACTGAAGTGGGGCTGCTAATTATGATGGTGTTGGATCATCTCTTTGAATGACTTTGTTGTCTTTGCTGCTTGTTCTGGATGGGTAGTTCTTTATTTTGTTATGCATATTCCTTGTCATTTGGTCATCCTTGTTGTCGGATTTCGGGTTCCGGCAGACCCTTGAGGTTTGAACACTAGGGTGCGCGTGGTGATCTCTCCCCTACCGATCTACGTGCGAACTAAGATGAAAATCACGAACAACACAAGAGACACGAGTTTATACTGGTTCGGGCCACCGTTGGTGTAATACCCTACCCAAGTGTGTAGTGTGGTGGATTGCCTCATGGGCTGATGATGAATAGTACAAGGGAAGAACAGCCTCGCGAGAGGTATTCTTGAGCTGGTGCGATGAACTGCTAGGGTCAGTTCCGTCGCCTCTCTCTCTCTCTCTGCTAGGGTTCTACCAGATTTCTCTCTCTGTGTCTCCCTTGGGTGTCTACATGTCTCGACTCTGTGGTGGCTAGCTCTATTTATAGAGGCCCTGGGCCTCTCCCTGAATAATTGAAAGGGAAGGGCGCCAACAATTGGCCATTTTGAAGGGGAACATGTAGTACAAGTTATCCTGACCAAAGATGGTCTTCGGCTGCCAAAAGCACTGGTGATGACGTCGTCTTGGGCTCCACGGTGACCTCCGTCCTGCCACTCTGCTGGTCTTGGTCTTGCTGCACCAGAATGGCAACCTTTACCCGATGCCTTGGCCTGTGCTTCCCTCTTTGCACCAAAGGGGAAACAAGGACACTGCGCAGGCCGGCGCCTGCCTGGCGCCAGCCTGGTCTCGATCGTCATGGCTTGCGTCACGGGTTCCTCGCGAGGTACCCTTGCCTTGATCTCTCTGCCTCCTCGCGAGCCTGCCTAATGAGGCTGCCTCTGAGGAAGCTTCCTGTCGTCCACCCCGCGAGGCTTGGCCCCTCGCGAGGGTCTTGAGCTTGCGTTGATGAAGATGGGCCGCGTTGGGCCCCCACTTGAGCCACGCTGCAGGCCGCAGGCAGGCAAGTCTGGGGACCCCCATTCCCAGAACACCCACAGTAGCCCCCGGGCCCAAGGTGCGCGCGGGCTTGGCTTAGCAGAGAAGCGAAGGGGCAAGCACGAAGCGCCGCGGGCCCTAACAGCCTGCGGCCTTGGGCGCCGCGTGGCGGTTGATTGGACGTGGGCGTCTGCACTTCCCACGACGCCTCGGCAACTGCACGACTAACAAAAAAGGGGGTGCCAGGGCCAGGCTTACTTGCCCTGCTCTTGTCCGTCTTGCCCTAGATCCCCTTTCTCGCTTTCCTCCTTCTTGCTCCCGAAATCCTCCACATCCGTCTCAATCCTTCACATCCGGCACGCCATGCCGACTCGCAAGTCCCCGGCTGATGCTTAGTACTCGCCGGCCCTGGATTCCCTGAATTTGTTGGAGAAGAACCTCGCCCTCGCGCGCCTGATGACGGTGGCGCAGGGCAGCGAGGGGGCGACTGTGCTCAAGGTCGGCTCCAACCAGCCTGAGGGCAAGGGGAGCACCTTCTACCCGTTCTTCGTGAGCGCCATCATCGCCGGTCTGTGCCTCCTTTCTCTGAGTTCTTCCTTGTCGTTCTCCGCCAATACAACTTGCAGGCCCTGCATCTCCACCCCAACTCTGTCCTTCTCCTGGCGATTTTTGCCTACTATTGCGAGGCTCATGTTGGTGTGAAGCCCTCAGTGGCCTTGCTACGCCACTTTTTCTCCCTCCGGGTTTCTGGTGCTCAGGTCTCCGCATGCGCGAGCTTCATTGCATATTCCAGATCCAACGGCATCTCGAAGCCTGGGAAGAGGATCGAAGGCTACCGGAGCAAGTGGGTCATGATGGATGTCGGGCGCCTCCACCCTCGCCTAGTATTGCCCACGGGGCAACCTAAGTCCGTTGACGCATGGTCCCGCGCGAAGCTTGTCGACCCTCGTGCGAAGGCGGTGTTGAGGAGGATGAACGCGGACCTGAGGCCAAGCAACTTGGGGGCGGCGAAGCTGACCGGGGCCACACTCCTGAGGGAGTTCTTGGAGCACCGGGTGGCTCCGCTCCAGGAGCACTCGCTCCCACTATGGAGGCTTGGAGGAGCAGACGCAGCCCTGCGCCTGAGCTCCGAGGCCCTGACCGACGGGGATCTGACTGCGGCCCTCCATTCCTTGGTTGGGGGAGACGTGGCGAGCCCGGTGGACGCCCCCGTCCCCCTGTTCCTTTGTGACGACTGGGAGAAGGTGGTGAACGCCATGCCCACCTTCAACGGTGAGGGGCTGGTGCCCGCGGCAGCTCCCGAAGATCTGGCGGTCCTGGCGATGGTGAACTTGTCCTCCGGCAGCTCCAGTGGGGAAGAAGAGGCGGAGGAGGAAGCGTCCGACTCGGAGGAGACTGGCGAGGATTGGGGGGAGTCCTTCCCTCGGCGCAGGTCCCAGGCCCTCCGCTCCATGCCGGACGACGACGAGGCCAGCGCCCGGCGAGGAAGGGAGGGATCTTCCTCGGTCACGAGGAAGGGCAGGTCGAGCCTAGTTCCCCCAGGGTCTGCTCTAGTCCCTGGGGGGGTCCAAGGCCAGCTCCATCCCTCCTGACGCGCCTTCTGCTTCCGGGCCCTCCAAGGCTGACCCCCGCTGCAGGCTCTCGGGCTTCAAGTTTGGCCAGAAGTTGCTTGAGTCCATGGACGACGTCCAGTAAGTGCTCGATTCGTGCTCTGCTTGGTTTCTGCCGCTGAGGCTTGACGTTTGCGCTCTTTTACCAGGCCGGCACCTGCTGCCAAGAGGTTGAAGGAGGCTTCTGTGGCCCCGCTTGGGGCGAATCCGTCTACCGAGGCGACGCCTTCGGCTGTTGGGGGAGAGGACGGCGAGGCCCGCACTTCTCTGACCCAACCGCCCATAGTCAGCCCCCGTGGCCCCGCTGGACCTGGAGTCGACTATGCTCGGCGCCGCGGCCGTGGCGGCCAGGGCTCAGGAGGTCCCTTCCTGCCAAGCCGTGGTCACGCTGCCATCCTCTCCGCCTGCTCCACAGGTTCTTGTCTCTTCTGCTCCCTCCGCCGCTGTCCTGAACCAGGTTGCCAATGAGCTAAGCCAACTATGGGAGGATCTCCTGAGCGCAGACCCTCGTCTGGTGGCCGGGCGCCTGGAGTTGGCCTCTGGCTGGGCCCGTTCTGCTGCTTCCGTTTGAGCGGTGCTGAGCCAGGCCGTGTCGTCCTCCAACGAGGAGAAGCGGGCTGCTAACCAAGCCAAGGCCGCTCGTGACGCTGCCCTGGGCGATGCTGCAGATGCCCAGGGCTGCTGCAAGACGCTTGAGGCCGAGCTGCAAGGCCTGCGCGACGAGCTCGCCAAGGAGATCCACAGCCGCCGGGAGATGGAGAAGGAGATGAAGGCTAGGGAGGCCGCCGCCAAGGACCGGGACGCCAAGCTTGATGACCGCCACAGCCGGCTGGAGACGCTGGAGCGGTCGCTGAAGGCGGAGAGGACCGAGCTGGACGCCAAGGCGAAGGTCCTGACGGAGGACCGGGTGGCCTTCGCGAAGCTGGAGCAGAAGGCTCGAGGCATACTAAAGACGCTGTATGAGAGCGGCCTGGAGGAGCCGTTGGCTGGTGAGGAGGACGACCCCGCCAAGCTGCTCCCCTTCCTGGTTGATGCACTTGAGGACGTCGCAGACCGCCTTGGCCCAACGGTCGACGCCGAGGCACGTGCCTTGTCTTTTGCGGCGCTGACGCGTGTCCTCAGCCATGCCACCTGCGCGACCCCAACATCAACTTCGACAGCCTGCTGGAGCCTGTGAGTGGCGACCGTGCCGCTCCCGCCGCTGAGGCCGTGAGAGGCCGAGCCGAGGTTTTGCTGGGGAAGTTCCGCTCCCCCAGCGTCCTGCCCAGGCGCGGTGCCGTCGGCCTCGCGACCTTAGGAGGCGAAGCCATCTAGCGTGACTCCACCACCGGTGACGACGTTACTGGGGAGTGATCCTTTCGCGACTTCCATCCTGTTTTATTCCTGCACATGCACCATGCCTCGCGGAGGCGTTTAAACTTTTGTTTGGCGTTGTGGAACAATCTTATGGCATGTAATATTTGCTTTGAATTTCCTGGAATTTGCATTTTCCTCTCCTACTTGCTTACGCTCTGCGTCGGCAGGGCCCGGCCCCGCGCGTACCTCACCCAGCATTAGCCCCGACCGGAAACCAAGGACGGGACTAAGGAGTGAGGGGCTACGTGGAAAGTTAGGCTCCTGAGTCGCGATGCTCAGGAGTCCCCCTTGACGCACGAGTAACAAGTAGGGAAGGGGGGAGCGAGAAGTGGATTGACCGTTCTACATCGGCAGGGCCCGGCCCCGCGCGTACCTCACCCAGCGTTAGCCCCGACCGGAAACCATGGACGGGACTAAGGAGTGAGGGGCTACGTGACAAGTTAGGCTCCTGAGTCGCGATGCTCAGGAGTCCCCCTTGACGCTCAAACGGGTTTCATACCTTGGCTCCGCTCAGGGAATGGCGCGCGAGGACCAGGTCCAAGGGACCTGGCTGGGTGGCGTGCGCTCGGGCGAGGCCCGGGCGTAGCCCCCGTGTCCAGCCCCCTCGCGTGGCACTCCTGAGGGGAGGCGTTGCGATGGTGCCCGACACTGAGCTCCGGGCTCCTTGAGGTTGGTACGGCCGTGGGCCACCCTCAGTTATTTATCACCAGCGCGGAGCATAGCGCTTCCGCATGTGTACGGTCATAGCCGCTCCTCGGCAGTGTCGTCAACCAGCGCAGAGCATGGTGCTTCCACTGGTGCGTGGGAGGGGGCTCCCCTCCGGGAGGAGCCCCCGGGGTGTGTACATCCCCGCCCTGACACGTGGCCGGCATGGTAGGGCTAGGAGAGGTGTATCTGGGCACCCGTGAGCCAGCGCGAGACTCACGAGGCCCTACCTCAAGGCGGGTTGCGCCTGGCTCTGGGCCTTTATCAATTGGTGTGTTCCTGCAGGGTTGTTAGAATGCAAATGCTCTACGTCCTCAGGTCCCGGCCCTCGAGCGAGCTCAGCCACCGCTGGTATGACAGGTCACGATGCCGTGGGTCAAGGCCAGGGGGTGAGGGCTGGAGAGCCAGTAGGAGCCCATGAGTCACGATGCTCAGGTACCCCCCCTTTTAACGTGCAAGCGCTTTGCATGAGGACGAGCAGTAGGTGATAATCGTGGGAATCAAATTAAGCGTGAAAGAACAACTTCATCCTAAGGTAAATGCTGGAAAAGCAACTGCCGCTGGGTCGGGCCCGAGCGGCGTGGGGATGATGCAGCCCGAGGGGCGCCCCCAACAAGGTAAGTAAAGAGCACAACCAAAATGGATACATGTCGCGGGGACAGGCCCACGCGGCCTGGGAATGGTGCAGCCCTGTGGGCACTCCCAGCTGAAAGTAGAACTCTGAAAGATGTCACCTGGTGCTGTTGAAGATGAAGTGATGCTGAGGAAGCGAGCGATGCGCGGTGAAGACGTCGGCCCTCACGAGCCCCCAGGCCCAGGGGCCTCGGGAGGCTCCGGTGGCACGTGCAGGTCTTCGGGGACCATCGCCACCTCCACCAGGACCGCGGGATGCCTGCCCTCCTAAGCCTCCAGAATGCTCCTCGACGGGCGCTGATGTGCGGCGACCGTGCTTGGCAGGCCGAAGGGCATGCGAACGTAGCTGTGAGGTGGTCCCTCGCAGCGTCCTACGGCTGAAGGCCATAGGCGCTCCAGGGACGCAGCTCGGTTGAGCCCTGGCACGTCGATGCAGGCACGCAATCCTCCATCCTCACCTGGGTGTGGGGCCACGGCAGGTAAGTGGCGGCTGCCGCGCATGACTCTGGACTCTTGTAGCTCATGGGTGTTCCTTGCGATGAACTCCTAAGGGTTTGGTCTCCTTTGACTTGTACCTTCCTGAGGGAAGTGTGCTTGAAAGCACCCCTCCAGGTGGTGCCCGAGCACCTCCCCCGCGACCTTGGCAAGGTCAACGGCTCTCCAAGAGAGAGCCCCCGAGCCCTGCCTGACGAGGGCGTCGGGCGCGCCTTCCTATGCGTGAGAGGGCGGCGCTCCCTGATCGGGCGCGAATCCTGACGCGATACCTCCGGGGGTGCCTGCCTCCTTGTGGCTCGGGCCAGGTGAGGTCTTCTTCTTCTTGAGGGTCGCCTCGGGAGGCCTCCCGCTCCCGTGATCTGGGTCTTCAATTGCTGCGGCTTGGAACGCACGCTCAAGTGAGCACACTGCGTCCCGTTCTTCACAAGGTACGGTGATGACTCCACCACTTCCTGGCATCTTGAGGACATTGTAACCATGGTGAGTCACTGCCATAAACTTGGCTAGGGCTGGGTACCCAAGGATGGCGTTGTACGGCAGGCGTATGTGAGCGACGTCAAAGTCGATGAGCTCGGTGCGGTAGTTGTTGCGTTGCCCGAAGGTGACCGGAAGGCGAACCTGCCCAATTGGAACAGTGGAACCATCGGTTACTCCTGAGAAAGGCTTGGTCGGCTGAAGCTGGTCGTACGACACTTGGAGATTGTCAAACGTCTTGACGGACAGGACGTTGAGTCCTGCCCCGCCATCGATGAGAGTCCTGGTGACTTGCACGTTGCTGATGACTGGGGAGCAAAGCATCGGGAGGACTCCGGCCGTTGTCGTACACTTGAGCTGGTCTACGGAACTGAATGTGATCGTGCGCGAAGACCACCTAAGAGGGCGCGTGGCCTCAAGCTTGGGAAGGACTGCATTCACCTTGTTGGAAATATGCCCTATAGGCAATAATAAATTAGTTATTATTATATTTCCTTGTTCATGATAATCGTTTATTATCCATGCTATAATTGTATTGATAGGAAACTCAGATACATGTGTGGATACATAGACAACACCATGTCCCTAGAAAGCCTCTAGTTGACTAGCTCGTTGATCAATAGATGGTTACGGTTTCCTGACCATGGACATTGGATGTCATTGATAACGGGATCACATCATTAGGAGAATGATGTGATGGACAAGACCCAATCCTAAGCATAGCACAAGATCGTGTAGTTCGTATGCTAAAGCTTTTCTAATGTCATGTATCATTTCCTTAGACCATGAGATTGTGCAACTCCCGGATACCGTAGGAGTGCTTTGGGTGTGCCAAACGTCACAACGTAACTGGGTGGCTATAAAGGTACATTACAGGTATCTCCGAAAGTGTCTGTTGGGTTGGCATGAATCGAGACTGGGATTTGTCACTCCGTGTAAACGGAGAGGTATCTCTGGGCCCACTCGGTAGGACATCATCATAATGTGCACAATGTGATCAAGGAGTTGATCATGGGATGATGTGTTACGGAACGAGTAAAGAGACTTGCCGGTAACGAGATTGAACAAGGTATCGGGATACCGACGATCGAATCTCGGGCAAGTATCATACCGCTAGACAAAGGGAATTGTATACGGGATTGATTAAGTCCTTGACATCGTGGTTCATCCGATGAGATCATCGTGGAACATGTGGGAGCCAACATGGGTATCCAGATCCCGCTGTTGGTTATTGACCGGAGAGTCATCTCGGTCATGTCTACATGTCTCCCGAACCCGTAGGGTCTACACACTTAAGGTTCGGTGACGCTAGGGTTATAGAGATATTAGTATGCGGTAACCCGAAAGTTGTTCGGAGTCCCGGATGAGATCCCGGACGTCACGAGGAGTTCCGGAATGGTCCGGAGGTAAAGAATTATATATAGAAAGTGCTATTTCGGCCATCGGGACAAGTTTCGGGGTCACCGGTATTGTACCGGGACCACCGGAAGGGTCCCGGGGGTCCACCGGGTGGGGCCACCTGCCCCGGGGGGCCACATGGGCTGTAGGGGGTGCGCCTTGGCCTATATGGGCCAAGGGCACCAGCCCCAAGAGGCCCATGCGCCAAGAGAAGAGGAAAAGGGGAGAGTCCTAAAAGGGGAAGGCACCTCCGAGGTGCCTTGGGGAGGATGGACTCCTCCCCCCCTTGGCCGCACCCTTCCTTGGAGGAACCCCCTCTCCCTTGGCCCTATATATAGTGGGGGAAGGGAGGGCAACCATACCTAAGGCCTGGCGCCTCCCTCTCCCTCCCACGACACATCTCCCTCCTCCCGCAGCGCTTGGCGAAGCCCTGTTGGAATCCCGCTACTTCCACCACCACGCCGTCGTGCTGCTGGATCTCCATCAACCTCTCCTTCCCCCTTGCTGGATCAAGAAGGAGGAGACGTCACTGCTCCGTACGTGTGTTGAACGCGGAGGTGCCGTCCGTTCGGCGCTAGGATCATCGGTGATTTGGATCACGACGAGTACGACTCCATCAACCCCGTTCTCTTGAACGCTTCGCGCGCGATCTACAAGGGTATGTAGATCCACTCCTCCCTCGTTGCTCAGATGACTCCATAGATAGATCTTGGTGACACGTAGGAAAATTTTGAATTTCTGCTACGTTCCCCAACAGTGGCATCATGAGGCTAGGTCTATGCGTAGTTTCTATGGCACGAGTAGGACACAAAGTAGTTGTGGGCGTCTGATATTGTTCAATATGCTTACCGTACTAGTCCAATCTTGATTCGGTGGCAATCGTGGGATGAAGGCGGCCCGGACCGACCTTACACGTACTCTTACGTGAGGCTGGTTCCACCGACTGACATGCACTAGTTGCATAAGGTGGCTGGCGGGTGTCTGTCTCTCCCACTTTAGTCGGATCGGATTCGATGAAAAGGGTCCTTATGAAGGGTATATAGCAATTGGCATATCACGTTGTGGTTTTTGCGTAGGTAAGAAACGTTCTTGCTAGAAACCCATAGCAGCCACGTAAAACATGCAAACAACAATTAGAGGACGTCTAACTTGTTTTTGCAGGGTATGCTATGTGATGTGATATGGCCAAAGGATGTGATGAATGATATATGTGATGTATGAGATTGATCATGTTCTTGTAATAGGAATCACGACTTGCATGTCGATGAGTATGACAACCGGCAGGAGCCATAGGAGTTGTCTTAATTTATTTATGACCTGCGTGTCAACATAAACGTCATGTAATTACTTTACTTTATTGCTAACCGTTAGCTGTAGTAGTAGAAGTAATAGATGACGAGACAACTTCAAGAATACACGATGATGGAGATCATGATGATGGAGATCATGGTGTCATGCCGGTGACAAGATGATCATGGAGCCCCAAGATGGAGATCAAAGGAGCTATATGATATTGGCCATATCATGTCACTATTATTTGATTGCATGTGATGTTTATCATGTTTATACATCTTATTTGCTTAGAACGACGATAGTAAATAAGATGATCCCTCATTACAATTTCAAGAATGTGTTCTCCCCTAACTGTGCACCGTTGCTAAAGTTCGTCGTTTCGAAGCACCACGTGATGATCGGGTGTGATAGATCCTTACGTTCACATACAACGGGTGTAAGACAGTTTTACACATGCAAAACACTTAGGGTTAACTGGACGAGCCTAGCATGTCCTAGCATGTGCAGACATGGCCTCGGAACACAAGAGACCGAAAGGTCGAGCATGAGTCGTATGGTAGATACGATCAACATAAAGATGTTCACCGATGATGACTAGTCCGTCTCACGTGATGATCGGACACGGCCTAGTTGACTCGGATCATGTAATCGCTTAGATGACTAGAGGGATGTCTATCTGAGTGGGAGTTCATAAGATGAACTTAATTATCCTGAACATAGTCAAAAGGTCTTCGCAAATTATGTCGTAGCTCGCGCTTTAGTTCTACTGTTTAGATATGTTCCTAGAGAAAATTTAGTTGAAAGTTGATAGTAGCAATTATGCGGACTAGGTCCGTAAACTGAGGTTTGTCCTCATTGCTTCATAGAAGGCTTATGTCCATAATGCACCGCTCAGTGTGCTGAACCTCGAACGTCGTCTGTGGATGTTGCGAACATCTGACATACATATTTTGATAACTACATGATAGTTCGGTTAAACGGTTTAGAGTTGAGGCACCGAAGACGGTTTTTGAAACGTCGAAAAACATATGAGATGTTTTGAGGACTGAAATTGGGATTTCAGGCTTGTGCCCACGTCAAGAGGTATAAGACCTCCGACGATTTTCTTAGCCTGCAAACTAAGGGAGAAAAGCTCAATTGTTGAGCTTTTGCTCAGATTGTCTGAATACAACAATCGCTTGAATTTAGTGGGAGTTGATCTTCCAAATGAAATGGTGATAGTTCTCCGAAGTCATTACCACCAAGCTGCTAGAGCTTCGTGATGAACTATAATATATCAGGGACATATATGATGATCCTTGAGATATTCGCAATGTTTGACACCGCGAAAGTAGAAATCGAAAGGGAGCATCAGTCGTTGATGGTTAGTAAAACCGCTAGTTTCAAGAAGGGCAAGGGCAAGAAAGGGATACTTCATGGAACAACAATTTAGCTGCTGCTCTAGTGAAGAAACCCAAAGTTGAACCCAAACCCGAGACTAAGTGCTTCTGTAATAAGGGGAACAGCCACTGGAGCAGAATTACCCTAGATACTTGGTAGATTAGAAGGCTGGCAAGGTCGATAGAAGTATATAGGATATACATTGTGTTGATGTGAACTTTACTAGTACTCCTAGTAGCACCAGGGTATTAGATACCGGTTCAGTTGCTAAGTGTTAGTAACTCGAAATAAAAGCTACGGAATAAACGGAGACTAGCTAAAGGTGAGCTGACGATATGTGTTGGAAGTGTTTCCAATGTTGATATGATCAAGCATCGCACGCTCCCTCTACCATCGAGATTGGTGTTTGCGTTGAGCATAGACATGATTGGATTATGTCTATCGCAATACGGTCATTCATTTAAAGAGAATAACGGTTACTCTGTTTATTTGAATAATACCTTCAATGGTCTTACACCTAAAATGAATGGTTTATTGAATCTCGATCGTAGTGATACACATGTTCATGACAAAAGATAGTAATGGTAGTACCACCTACTTGTGGCACTGCCACGTAAGTCATATCGGTATAAAACGCATGAAGAAGCTCCATGTTGATGGATCTTTGGACTCACTCATTTTTGAAAAGTTTGAGACATGCGAACCATGTCTATTGGTGTGTATGCATGAAGAAACTCCATGCAAATGGACCGTTTTGTACTCGCTTGATTTTGAATCACTTGAGACATGCAAATCATACCACATGGGCAAGATGACTGAAAGCCTCGTTTTCAGTAAAATGGAACTAGAAAGCAAATTGTTGGAAGTAATACATTTTGATGTGTGCAGTCCAATGAGTGCTGAGGCATGTAGTGGATATCGTTATGTTCTTTCTTCACAGATGATTTGAGTAGATGTTGAGTACATTTACTTGATGAATCACGAGTCTGAATTATTGAAAGGTTCAAGTAATTTCAGTGTGAAGTTGAAAGATCGTCATGACAAGAGGATAAAATATCTATGATATGATCATAGAGATGAATATCTGAATTACGAGTTTGGCACAGAATTAAGACATTGTGGAAATTGTTTCACAACCGATACAGCCTGGAACACCATAGTGTGATGGTGTGTCCGAACATCATAACTGCACCCTATTGGATATGATGCATACCATGATGTCTCTTATCGAATTACCACGATAGTTTATGGGTTAGGCATTAAAGACAACCACATTCACTTTAAAAGGGGCACCACGTAATTCCGATGAGGTGACACCGTATGAACTATGGTTTAGAGAAACCTAAGCTGTCATTTCTTAAAAGTTTGGGACTGCGACGCTTATGTGAAAAAAGTTTCAGGCTGATAAGCTCGAACCCAAAGCGGATAAATGCATCTTCATAGGACACCCAAAACAGTTGGGTATACCTCCTGTCTCAGATCCGAAAGCAATAAGGGATTGTTTCTAGAATTGGGTACTTTCCCGAGGAAAAGTTTCTCTCGAAAGAATTGAGTGGGAGGATGGTGGAGACTTGATGAGGTTATTGAACTGTCTCTTCAACTAGTGTGTGACAGGGCACAGGGAGTTGTTCCTATGGCACCTACACCAATTGAAGTGGAAGCTTATGATAGTGATCATGAAACTTCAGATCAAGTCACTACCAAACCTCGTGGGATGACAAGGATGCGTACTACTTCAGAGTGGTACGTAATCCTATCTTGGAAGTCATGTTGCTAGACAACAATGAACCTACGAGCTATGGAGAAGCGATGGTGGGCCCGGATTCCGATAAATGGCTCGAGGCCATAAAATCCGAGAGAGGATCCATGTATGAAAACAAAGTGTAGACTTTGGCAGAACAGCTCGATGGTCGTAAGGCTGTTGAGTGCAGATGGATTTTAAAAGGAAGACGAACAATGATGGTAAGTATCACCATTAAGAAAGCTCGACTTGTCGTTAAGAAGTTTCCGACAAGTTCAAGGAGTTGACTACGGTGAGACTTCCTCACTCATAGCGATGCTAAGAGTCTGTTGGAATTATATTAGCGATTACTGCATTATTTATGAAATCTTGCAGATAGGATGTCAAAACATTGTTTCCTCGACGATTTTCTTGAGGAAAGGTTGTATGTGATACAACCGGAAGGTTTTGTCAATCCTGAAAGATGCTAATAAGTATGCAAAGCTCCAGCAATCCTTCTAAGGACTGGAGTAAGCATCTCGGAGTTGGAATGTATGCTTTGATGAGATGATCAAAGATTTTGGGTTTATACAAAGTTTATGAGAAACTTGTATTTCCAAAGAAGTGAGTGGGAGCACTATAGAATTTCTGATGAGTATATGTTATGGATCAGAAATGATGTAGAATTTCTGGAAAGCATATAGGGTTATTTGGAAAGTGTTTTTCAATGGAAAGCCTGGATTAAGCTACTTGAACATTGAGCATCAAGATCTATAAGGATAGATCAAAACGCTTAATGGTACTTTCAAATGAGCACATACCTTGACATGATCTTGAAGGTGTTCAAGATGGATCAGTCAAAGAAGGAGTTCTTGCCTGAGTTGTAAGGTATGAAGTTAAGACTTAAAGCTCGACCACGGCAGAATAGAGAGAAAGGACGAAGGTCGTCCCCTATGCTTAAGACATAGGCTCTACAGTATGCTATGCTGTGTACCGCACCTGAAGTGTGCCTTGCCATGAGTCAGTCAAGGGGTACAAGAGTGATCCAAGAATGGATCACAGTACAGCGGTCGAAGTTATCCTTAGTAACTAGTGGACTAAGGAATTTTCTCGGTTATGGAGGTGATGAAGAGTTCGACGTAAAGAGTTACGACGATGCAAGCTTAACACCTATCCGGATAGCTCTGAGTAGAGATACCGGATACGTATAATGGAGCAACAATTTAGAATAACTCCAAGTAGAACAGTTATTTGAAATGGCTCCAAATAGAGCGTGGTAGCTGCATCTAGGAGATGACATAAAGATTTGTAAAGCACACACGGATCTGAAAGGTTCAGACCCGTTGACTAAAACCTCTCTCAAAAGCAACATTATCAAACCCAGAACTCATTGAGTGTTAATCACATAGTGATGTGAACTAGATTATTGACTCTAGTAAACTCTTTGGATGTTGGTTACATGGGGATGTGACCTGTGAGTGTTAATCACATGGCGATGTGAACTAGATTATTGACTCTAGTGCAAGTGGGAGACTGTTGGAAATATGCCCTAGAGGCAATAATAAATTAGTTATTATTATATTTCCTTGTTCATGATAATCGTTTATTATCCATGCTATAATTGTATTGATAGGAAACTCAAATACATGTGTGGATACATAGACAACACCATGTCCCTAGTAAGCCTCTAGTTGACTAGCTCATTGATCAATAGATGGTTACGGTTTCCTAACCATGGACATTGGATGTCATTGATAACGGGATCACATCATTAGGAGAATGATGTGATGGACAAGACCCAATCCTAAGCATAGCACAAGATCGTGTAGTTCGTATGCTAAAGCTTTTCTAATGTCAAGTATCATTACCTTAGACCATGAGATTGTGCAACTCCCGGATACCGTAGGAGTGCTTTGGGTCTGCCAAACGTCACAACGTAACTGGGTGGCTATAAAGGTACATTACAGGTATCTCCGAAAGTGTCTGTTGGGTTGGCACGAATCGAGACTGGGATTTATCACTCCGTGTAAACGGAGAGGTATCTCTGGGCCCACTCGGTAGGACATCATCATAATGTGCACAATGTGATCAAGGAGTTGATCACGGGATGATGTGTTACGGAACGAGTAAAGAGACTTGCCGGTAACGAGATTGAACAAGGTATCGGGATACCGACGATCGAATCTCGGGCAAGTATCGTACCGCTAGACAAAGGGAATTGTATACGGGATTGATTAAGTCCTTGACATCGTGGTTCATCCGATGAGATCATCATGGAACATGTGGGAGCCAACATGGGTATCCAGATCCCGCTGTTGGTTATTGACCGGAGAGTCATCTCGGTCATGTCTACATGTCTCCCGAACCCGTAGGATCTACACACTTAAGGTTCGGTGACGCTAGGGTTATAGAGATATTAGTATGCGGTAACCCGAAAGTTGTTCGGAGTCCCGGATGAGATCTCGGACGTCACGAGGAGTTCCGGAATGGTCCGGAGGTAAAGAATTATATATAGAAAGTGCTATTTCGGCCATCGAGACAAGTTTCGGGGTCACCGGTATTGTACCGGGACCACCGGAAGGGTCCCGGGGGTCCACCGGGTGGGGCCACCTGCCCCGGGGGGCCACATGGGCTGTAGGGGGTGCGCCTTGGCCTATATGGGCCAAGGGAACCAGCCCCAAGAGGCCCATGCGCCAAGAGAAGAGGAAAAGGGGAGAGTCCTAAAAGGGGAAGGCACCTCCGAGGTGCCTTGGGGAGGATGGACTCCTCCCCCCCTTGGCCGCACCCTTCCTTGGAGGAAGGGGCAAGGCTGCGCTCTCCCCCTCTCCCTTGGCCCTATATATAGTGGGGGGAAGGGTTGGCAACCAAATCTAAGGCCTGGTGCCTCCCTCTCCCTCCCACGACACATCTTCCTCCTCCCGCAGCGCTTGGCGAAGCCCTGTTGGAATCCCGCTACTTCCACCACCACGCCGTCGTGCTGTTGGATCTCCATCAACCTCTCCTTCCCCCTTGATGGATCAAGAAGGAGGAGACGTCGCTGCTCCGTACGTGTGTTGAACGCGGAGGTGCCGTCCGTTCGGCGCTAGGATCATCGGTGATTTGGATCACGACGAGTACGACTCCATCAACCCCGTTCTCTTGAACGCTTCCGCGCGCGATCTACAAGGGTATGTAGATCCACTCCTCCCTCGTTGCTAGATGACTCCATAGATAGATCTTGGTGACACGTAGGAAAATTTTGAATTTATGCTACGTTCCCCAACACACCTCGTGAGCAAACTGCTTGAAGATGTGCTGTGAGGCTGGGGCCTGGGCGCCACCCAAGATGCAAGCGATTGCACGCGGCTCTTGGAAGCCCCCAGCCCCATCGTCTTGGTGTTGGTCTTCGTTCCTCCTTGGTGGAGGCGGCAGAGGAGGGAGGCCCGCGTTGCCGTGCGGGTGGCCCTCACGAGGCTGGTCCCTCCAGCCTCCCTCGCGAGGATGATCCTGCCAGCGGTCCTCGCGAGGGCGGGCACGCCATCCCTGGCGAAGGCCGCGGTCTTCCCATCATCCGCCACCTCTTCCTCCTCCTCGGCCATAGCCCCTGTCGTTGCGCTCTGGGCGTCGGCCGATTCGCCCATCTCGCACGGCTCTGAGCTCTTGACATTCGTTGGTGTTGTGGGTGTGGAGGTCGTGGTGCACGCAGTACCGTCCGCCCTTGGATGACTCAGGCGGATCCCTGCCTCGCTTGGTGTACGGTTCCGCTGCTAGCACGGCAGCCCCCTTGCGCTTCACGTCTTTGGCCTTGGGCTTCTTTTCTTCCGGGTCGGCTGTCGGGAGCTCGAGGAGGGAGAGACGCCCTTCCTCAGCCCTGGCGCACTTGGTCGCCAAGTTGAACAGCTCCAGGGATGTGCATAGGTCTTTATGGATTGCTAGCTCTTCCTTCATCTTGACGTCGCGCACGCCATCGGAGAAGGCTGAGATGATAGCTTCTTCAGTCACCTTGCGGATCTTGAGGCGAGCGTAGTTGAAGCGTTGGATGTACTTCTGCAGGGTTTCTCCTGGCTGTTGCTTGATGCGGCGCAGGTCGCTCACGGCCGGGGGCCGGTCGCGTGTGCCCTGGAAGTTGGTGATGAAGCGGGTGCGCATCTCGCTCCAGGAGGAGATCGTGCCGGGAGCCAGGTTCAGGAGCCAGGTGCGGGCGCCGTCCTTGAGCACCATGGGGAACCAATTCGCCATGACCTTTTCATCTCCGTTGGCGGCTACAATGCCTAGCTCGTAGAGCTGTAGGAACTCCGCGGGGTCCGTTGTGCCATCGTAGCAGGGTGGGAGGTCAGGCTTGAACTTGCCTGGCCATGTGACGCCGCGCAGCTCGGGGGTGAAGGCGAGGCAGCCCACCGTGGCCACCGGCGCCCTTTGCTAGCGCTGGGCTTGTTCTTATGGGTCACCACGCGCCGCCACTGGGATCAGCGCGGGGTTTTGTCGTGGAGGCACTGGGGCGCGATCTTGGCACGCCGGTGCTGGGAGCGCGCGAGCACCTTCCCGGGGACGTGGGATCTCTTGGTAGCTCCCTTCTTGCTGCGCAGGTGCCGGACCTGGAGGGTCCTGCCCTGGTGCTACGCGCCTTGGAGCCAAGGCACCTTCTTGGGGAGGAGGCGGCGGAGGCGCCTCCTGATCCTCGCCCCCTACACGGGATGGAGGGCGAAGCAGTGAGAGGGACCGCAAGGGGGAGCCCCCTGCGGCACTGACAAGCTCGATGATGCGGGCGAGCCAGTCCTCGTAGAGGTCGTCCACGGGGCGATAGTGGAGGAGCTCCCGCGCCAAGAGCAGTGAGGCGTGTGCATCCATGGGTGCGCGACGGGCGTGGGACGACGAGCCAGCTAGAGTCAGCGACGGGGTGGCAGTGCGGCCATCCCGCCGCACCGAGGGATGCTGGGACAAGGCCTGCTGCTCGTTCCCCACCGGGCCGGTGGCGGTGTTGGCGGCGGGCGATGGGGAACGGCGTGGGGGATGCGAGTGGCACGAGCAGCCCGGCGCTCGGCGCGAGCCCGGCGAGCGTCAGCCATGGACACGACGGGAGATCACACGCGAACAGTGGAAGAAATATTCCGGCGCACCCCTACCTGGCGCGCCAAATGTCAGATTTCGGGTTCCGGTAGACCCTTGAGGTTCGAACACTGGGGTGCGCACGGAGATCTCTCCCCTACCGATCTACGTCCGATCCTCTCGTGCGAACTAAGATGAAAATGACGAACAACACAAGAGACGCGAGGTTTATACTGGTTCGGGCCACCGTTGTGGTGTAATACCCTACTCCAGTGTGTGGTGTGGTGGATTGCCTCAGGGGCTGATGATGAATAGTACAAGGGAAGAACATCCTCACGAGAGGTGTTCTTGAGCTGGTGCGATGAACTGCTAGGGTGAGTTCCGTCGCCTCTCTCTCTCTCTGCTAGGGTTCTACCAGATTTCTCTCTCTGTGTCTCCCTTGGGTGTCTAGATGTCTCTACTCTGTGGTGGCTAGCTCTATTTATAGAGGCCCTGGGCCTCTCCCCGAATAATTGAGCGGGAAGGGCGCCAACAATTGGCCATTTTGAAGGGGAACATGTAGTACAAGTTATCCTGACCAAAGGTGGTCTTCGGCTGCCAAAAGCACTGGTGATGACGCCGTCTTGGGCTCCATGGTGACCTCCGTCCTGCCGCTCTGCTGGTCTTGGTCTTGTTGCACCGGAATGGCAACCTTTGCCTGATGCCTTGGCATGTGCTTGCCCTCTTTGCACCAAAGGGGAAACAAGGACACTGCGCAGGCCGGCGCAGGCCGGCGCCCGCCTGGCGCCCGCCTGGTCTCGATCGTCATGGCTTGCGTCACGGGTTCCTCGCGAGGTACCCCTGCCTTGATCTCTCCGCCTCCTCGCGAGCCTGCTTGATGAGGCTGCCTCTGAGGAAGCTTCCTGTCGTCTGCCCCGTGATGCTTAGCCCCTCGCGAGGGTCTTGAACTTGCATTGATGAAGATGGGTCACGCTGGGCCCCCACTTGAGCCACGCCGCAGGCAGGCAAGTCTGGGGACCCCCGTTCCCAGAACGTCGACACTCGTCTATGTCACTCTTACTATGTAGTAGTTGCCTCTGTTTAGAATGTCATTCTCGTCTGGATCACGAGAGTTCGAGTGCTGCAGATGGGTGCGTTTTGGTGGTGTAGCAAGACTTCTTATGAACTATCATGTCTTGTTGTTTATGTCAGTAGTAGTCACTAGTCAGTGTTTGAATGTTGTATATATCATCGTTTCGAACTGTTTATTGTCTCGAACTACTGGTGGGATAAATGGGGGCATCACCATTCTCGAGTGTTCAGAGTGTATCTCCTTTTTTCAAGTTATATAATTTGAGCTCATTGTCCTTTCGATGATGTACACTTGTTTGGGCCAGTGAGGTGTCGTTGAATATGGGCCGAGTAGTAACGCAATGCCAAATAGGTCAATTATGACTCTCAGGCCGGGCTCTCAAAAGATCCTCAAAAAAGGCTGGGCTCTCCAAAAAAGAAAGAATAAGGACTCTTAGGCCGACATGTGGGTGCCACCGGTGTTTTCGTGTGCTTGCGCGCCGAGAGCATATTGGCGCGTGTTCGAAATTCATGCTACCTTTTCATCCCCAATCTCCCGCCCCTCCCCAACTTCTGGAAACTCGATTCCTACTCCAGTTCCCCGAAATCCCCCTCCTGTACTCCCTGTACTCAAGCGCACTATCATGTCATCGGTCAACGCGGATCTCCAAGCTAGAGATCCTGAGGTCTGTCCTGCCTTCGGTCGCTGCGTGCTGTCGCTCAACAGTGGCATGGCGGCGCTTGACGACCAGTTTGCCGGCAAAGTGCTGATGGTAACCATCAACGGTGACCGGCCTCCCGTCTCGCCGGACGACCTTGTCAAAGCTCTTGTCATTGCGCACGGCATCCAAATAAGTTACTTGCTCGTCGAAGTCTGTCCGCCACCGGCTGATTTCTTCGTCAGGTTCCGGACAACTTTCGACTACAGTCGTGTGTTCGAATCTTCCCGGCATTTGTTTTGCGATGGCGCGCTGGTGAGCTTTGATCGGTGGCACCCAGTATGGGGCTCGGTGCCCTCTAAGCTAGAGTTTTTAACAAATTTTACCTTCCATGGCATGCCTCGACGTGCTTGGAACAGCGAGTCCATGAATGAGCTTATCAACGACCTTGGAGGTGAGCTCGTAAGTATGTTTGTTCCTCCAGGCAACTGGGCTCTGACGGTTATGGCATGGATGAAGAAGCGGTCCACCATACCAAAGGTGATTGGTGTTGAGATACCGGTGCAGGAACCGGGGTTGTACTATTCGTTGCCACCAAGGCCGCCACAGACCACGTTAGGGATGTACCTGTATCGAGTGTTTGTGCATGTCGAAGAAGTGGTCAATCCATCAATCAAAGTCCTGCCGCCGTCGCTGGTGCCAGGGTCCGTCGACGACGTCCATTAAAGGAGTCAACGTCAGACTTTCCCCGTGTTGCTCGGAACGATGGATGGCACAGGGCCTACTCCATCGCGTGGCGGAGGCCACTGCTTCTTTGGGACAAGAGGCAGGGCTGGCTGCCTGGATGTGCTCTAATTTGAGCTAACAACTGGATCTTGTCAGATACTAGTTAAATCCAAGCTATGGGTGTGAAGCACTGATGTGCCAGTACATTTGATTGTGACATGTTCTAATTTTGTACCTGAACTTTTTTTAGAAATGGATGTACGTCAACTTAATGTGTTAGCAAAACTTATTGTGTTGTCTGTCTATTTTCTTTGCACAACATTCAAGATATTTCCCCGTCATTGATAAAGACGATGAACCGTTATGTACGAGTTCGTTGGTTTCAACATAGCCCTATCCGTAGCGATCCACTGCTTCCATCCTAATTGTGCCGCTTGCATGAAATTTCTGTATGCAAGTTCAGTGAGCTATGATGTTCTATACGATTGTGTCAACTATATAAGTTTTTACTGAGCATCAGCAATGCATATGGCTGAAAGATGTATTTACGAGCATCGACCGATGGGTCTCTCTCTCTCTCTCTCACGCGCACGCACACACGCACAAGTGGGACCCGTTGAATTATTTTTTTGCTCGTGACAGCTTTTAATTAGGTTCCACTGTAATCTAACTTTTTTCTTAAGTTATTAATTGAGCTCAGTGACTTCTAAAAGTTATACAGAAGGCTTGTTTGGGCCTTTCCGGCGTCATTGAATGTGGGCTGAGTAGCCATGTTAGGTTGTACTCTACTACACAGGCCTTTGTTTTCAACATCAGCAATGCAATTGGGCCGACGGTTGTACACAATATCCGAGTCAACTTGTTATTCTTCGCCGCACTGAGCTGCAAACTTTCCTATGAGGTATGCATTAGGCTTAACAAGAAAATGGACTTTAAGAAATAATAAATGGGATGTAATTATAATAACTGGGCAGTAACTATAAAAAATGCACCAAACGTGTAATTAGTTTAAAAATATATATTATTTTTGGAATTTGGAAATTTAATTTCATTACTTGTTGCGCGCGCAGTATTTCGTTGTATTTTAACATAATACAACTTTATTTTAAAATTATACTAGCACACATGCCCGTGCGTTGTAATGGGATAATAACTTACATGCCTCTAGCTCAATATAACAATGGATCAAGACCCCCACATGACCGTATTCACTAGTTCAGCATGGCACCCTTTAATTAGAGCAAAACTAGTGGATTCTGTTGTATTGTCACATGTCAACAATTTCTTTCAATTACAATTAACCTGCATATTCTTTTTTTATTGGCATATGGAAGCTATCACCGTTAATAATTTATGGCGCCCCTTATTCTGAACAAGCTGACTTAACTCGATGTGCCAGATGTGGAGAAGGCCCGGGATGGTAGTGATCGAACTCACGACCTTAAAGACCCGACCACATGTTGCTAGCCACTCAAATAAACACGTCCTGCTAACCAATGGTCAGCATGAACATTAAAGAATATAATGCAACGTTCGCTTCAAAACATTTTATGTATTTTTTGATCTTTTTAGACATTGATTACTATCAACTACCAAATATACTTGGTAACATGATCGATTTTCCAAATTACAAACATTTTTTGGAAAATTCCTGACATTTTAAAAATCACGAACAAAAATTTAAACAGAACATTTGTTGAAATTCACAAACATTTCTTAAAAGCAAGAAGATTTGATAAAATACGATATTTTTTAATTTTTTTACAATTTTGGAAAATGGGAACATATTTTGAACATATAGAAGAAATTTAGAAAATGTGTCTTTTAATGCAAAAACCATTTTCAACTTTCTCAAAATATCACTAAAAGAAGAATATTTTTCAAATTTGTAACATTTTTTAAATCTTCAACAAATTCGGTAAAAGGACAAATATTTTTTCCAAAAAAATGGAATAATTTTAAAAATTCGGAATGACAAAAGTTTAAAATTTTAAACATTTTTATAACGATTTTTTTTGAAATTCATAACATGAACTACTGAATATAATTGGCAACGTGAGCAATTTTCCAAATTACGAACAATTTTTTTGAAAATTCCATATATTTTAAGACAAAGATAGAACAAAAAATTTGAACGGAACATTCCTGAAATTCACATAAATTTCTTATAACACGAACCTTTACAAAAAATACAATTATTTTTTAAGTTTTGAACATTTTTTGAAAATGGGAATATGTTTTGAAAATTTGGAAGAATTTTGGAAAATGTGTTTTTTTAATGCAAACATTATTTTCAATTTTTCCACATATCGCTAAAACAAAATATTTTTCAAATTTGGAACATTTGTCAAATGATTTTTATAAATCTTGCTTTTTTTTTTAAAAAAAAGAACTTTTTTTTGAAAAATGGGAGTAGTTTTCAAATTTTGAACAATTATCGAAATGACAAAAGAAATCCAAACATTTTTTGGAATAGGAACACATTTTTTAATTCGTAACAGTTTACGAAATTTTGAATAAAAATTGAAATTGCAAACATTTTTAGAAAATTTTGAATTTCTAAAAAAAGTGAAAAAGTAGACATAGAATGAGAAAAATAAAAAATAAATAGGAACTACAAAGAGAAAGAAACAGAAAAAGAAAAATGGTACAGAACACAAACAGAAATGGGCCGCCAAGTCTTGGGCGCCCTGTGCGTAACTGAAATATTTGTCGCACTGTGCGGGAAATATGATTTTTTATTGCTACATGGGCAAGGAAAACTGGGCTGACTTTACTGGGCCATAGCTCGCGCGGCCCATGCATGTAATTCTGTAGAAATCGTTTTTCCTTTGCTAACAGATAACGAAAAAAATTTAGTACCACCTCGAATAGGAAAAAAAATCTTTTAATGGTGAATGGATGAAAAAATTGATGAAACGCACCTTGCTTTATTAGTAGGTATAGATATAGATTTAATCAGACTAGAAATTTTGGATAAAAATAGTTCTGACCCATAAAAATATGGGAATTTTTTTTGAATTCTGTTTTGAGTGGTTGGTTGAAATTATTAATCTTTTTTTAGGAATGGTTGAAATTATTAATTGTTGTCCTAGCTCGAAAATGGGTTGTACTTTTAACAAACTGTAAATGGGCTGTAATAAATTTCATTAGAATTAAAAAATGGGTTGTACATTATTACAAATTGCAAATGGGCTATAAGTTCTCTGCCACACACTTGTGGGCCTTCTAAGTTGACGCGTCCCTAAAAAAACTAAGTTGACGCGTATGCAAGGCTTTGTCAACAACACACGGTTCTCGCAGTTGTGGCCATTGGATGTCCATCCAACGGATGTCGTGCTTCTTCTTCAATCTCGGATATTCTTGCTTCATCCGCCCAAAAAATGATTTCTCCCCCTAACATCTGGGGCGCACCGTTTTGGAGGCTGACCTGTGGGCCTACTAAGTTGATGCGTACCAAGGGCTTTGTCAACCTAGTCAATATAAACGATTCTAGCTGCAGTGACCGTACGATGTCCATCCAACGGCCGTAGTGTTTCTTCAACCTCTGGTCTTCTTGCTCCAATAGCCCAAAGCAGCGCCGGTTGTGCCGCGTGCTCCTGCCTCCCGTGGCCGGTTATGCTGCAGCGGAGGCCTCACCGCCCCATACTACTCCCACCGCTGGTCAGGCCATCCCTCCACTCACCCACACCCGATGTTGTTCTACGGCGACGGCAGCCTCACACCGCAGCCGAACCAGTGAACCCTCGTACTCCTCTCCGGGTGGGCATCCACTGCCGCGTCTTCCCCGGCTCCGCGTCATCCCCTTCCTAGGCCTCGCCGTCATCCACTGCCTTGGTGCTCTCGGCGCGGCATGGTCAATGTGGTCAACGATCGACTTTCATCGGAAGAGTACTGTACATGGAGAGGCTGACAGCTGGGTCCACGGCCGTAGCTGGGTCCACGGCCACAGCCCAATTTTTTTGTGATTTGCAAAGTAAGTTGCTTTGTCAGGCCTGTTGGGTTGTAAATCTTTCAAGACGAGGAGAGCTTCATTCGGCTGGCCGAGAAAATGGCCTATCAGTAATGAGAAATGGGTTGTACATTTTTAAAACACATCAAACCGACAATTAGTTTTAAATTTCTTTTTTTTTCATTTCGAGATTTTAAATTGCATTGATTTTTATGCGTGGACAATTTGTTGGATTTTATCTTGATATACATTTATTTTTAAAATCAGTTTGAATGTGACTCGAAATTTCGGGATTAAAAACAGTTCGGACCACACCGAAATATGCAAAAATTCGTACAATTTTTTAACCGTGGCCACAATATGGGCTGTAATGCTAACAAAAACAATATGGGCTCAAAAAAACCTTAATAATTAGCAAATGGGCTGTAAATTATTAGAAATAATGGCAGATGGGTTCTATGCTGTTTTCCACAGATTTGAGGCTTTCCTAAAAAAGGTTGACCCACAAGCAGTGACTGTTGGATGTCCATTCAATGGCCGTCGTGCTTCTTCAATCTCTGCTCTTCCTGCTCCAGCCGCTCAAACAAGTGCCGGCGGGACTGCGTGCTCCCTCCTCCCCACGGCTTGCTGTTCTGCCGCACAGGCCTCACCGCCCCATCGTACTCCCATCGTTGGCCTAGCCATCCCTCTACTCACCCACATCTGCTGTCATTCTCTGGCGACGGTAAACGAACCAGTAAACCATCGTATAGTCGTACTCCCCTTCGCGTGGGAAACAACTATCGAGCCTTCCCTGGCTCTGTGTCGTTCCCTTCCTAGGCCTCACCATCGTCCACCGCCCTGGTGCTCTTGACGCGGCCTGGTCAACATGGTCAATGACCGACATGCATCTGAAGTGGATTATATGTGGAGACGTTGACAGCTGGGTCCATGGCCGCATGCAAGGAAATGCCTCCTTATTACGCGCAAAATAATGATTCCTCCACCTGACATCTGGAACCCACCAAAAGGGCCTCTGTATTTTGCGAAAAAATGTTACCGCCGCTGACAGCTCGGACCCACCAGCTATATCTTCGCACGCAAGGAAGTGCCTCCTTGTTACGCACAAAAAATGAATACTCCCCCTGCTGGCTAGGACCCAGTATAGTGGCAGGCTGACTTGTGGGCCTACTAAGTTGACGGGGACGGAGGGCTTTGTCAACTTAGTGAATATGCACGATTCTAGCTCCAGTGACCGTATGATGTCCATCCAACGGCCGTAGTGCTTCTTCAACCTCTGTCTTCTTGCTCCAGCCACCCAAAGCAGCGCCGGTCGTGCCTCATGCTCCTGCCTCCCGTGGCCGGCTGCGATGCGACGGAGGCCTCACCGCCCCCTACTACTCCCACCGCTAGCCAGGCCATCCCTCTACTCACCCTCACCCCCTGTTATTCTGCGGCGACGGCAGCCTCACACCGCAGCGAACTAGTGAACCCTCATACTCCTCTACGTGTGGGCATCCACTGCCGCGTCTTCCCCGGCTCCGCATCGTCCCCTTCCTAGGCCTCGCCGTCATCCACCGCCCTGGTGCTCTCGGCGCAGCGTGGTCAAGGAACGGCTTCCATCAGACGTGGACTATACGTGGGGAGGCTAACAGCTGGGTCCACGGCCGCAGCAAGGAAGTGCCTCCTTATTATGTGGAAAATAATGATTCCTCCACCTGACAGTAGGGACCCACCAGACGGGCAACCGTATTTCGCGAAAAAAACATTTCCCCCTGACTGCTGGGACCTACCAGCGACATCTTCGCATGCAAGGAAGTGCGTCCGGGCCAAAAAACAATTCGCCCCCTAACTGCTGGGACCCACCAGCTACATCTTCGCACGCAAGGAAGTGCCTAACAGTCGGGACCCACCTGGTCGAAGCGTACGCAGCGTTGTCATTCTGGTCGCGAACGTGTACGTACATACTGGTCGATGTAGAGACGCGCACGTGTCGTAGTAGAGACGCGCACGTCGCATGTACACGTACGTACAACGGCCAATGTGCAAGAAAAAAATACGGCCACGTACACATACGGGCGGGGTCTCAAACGCCTACTCGCGCATACGTACGGCCAGGGCTCGTGTACATGGCTCGGTCGAAACGGAGAAACAGCGTCGTCGTAGCCCGCAAAAAAAACAGCATTGTCGTCGTGTTCATCGGGAGGCAATGAAATGTGTCGTGTTCATCGGGAGGCAACGGAACATGTGGGAGCCAACCGGCTTGGACAGAACAGTCAATGGAAACGAGGCATGGCGTACCGCAGAATGGAGGAAACGGCTTTGTGTTCGACCGACCACGTTCAAAACGGGATCCTGTTCATTGGGAGGGGTCTGGCGTACCGCAAAACAGAGGAAACGGACCTCCTACGGTCGAAACGGGGTCCTGTTGATCGGGAGGGGTCTGGCGTACCGCAAAACGTAGGAAACGGACTTGTGTTGGAGCGCTACGGTCGAAACGGGGGTCCTGTTCATTAGGAGGGGTGTGGCGTACCGCAAAACGGGACTTGAATCATCGTCGTCGGAGGGCCGTTCTTCGTGACCCCGGCTTTTCAAAGGAGGCATTTGATGCCTTCAGCTCGGTCGATGCGTACATCCGAGCTACTCGGGATGGGCTTGCCAGAGCCACAGACTGGCATCTGAAAGATATGTAGGTAAGCATAGATTTGATAATCGTACACCAGTAGCCCCCGAGACTTAAAGCAGTTGATACAACTGATTTAAGGATCATTGTATAACCAGGTGCTTACAGAGAAGAACAACCTGTTATCTCAGGAGCTAGAAAAGTATCAGACCCAGCTAACTGCTGCCAATGCCGAACTGGAGAAATCCAAGAAGGTGTCTCCTGGTAATGTTTCCCTCCATCGAGAAAACATAATGGTATACCAATAGTGCTAACACGGTTGCTCACCTCTTAATAGGATCATTAGATCAACTGCAAGAGCAACTAAAAGCCACTCAAAGCGGAGAACGAGAAGCCAAAAAACTGCTAGCCGCGGGCGAGCGTGTGCTAACAAAAGTCATGATGGAGAAAAACAAGCTCTAGGATTCGAATACCCAACTGGACGAGGAACTGAAAGATGTACGGGCCCAGCTGGTGGACTCCATAAAGGAGAATAAGATGCTGCGAGGCGGCATATTCAGTATGTGGTCGAACTTACCTTCGAATAATTTGGAGATAGAAGGGACTAATAGAGTTATGTCTGCAGGTATGCTGATCGGTCGTCCCAAAGAGGAGATGTCTGAATCTTCGAGCGATCTGCTATAAGAGCTGTCGCAGGTGCACGAGCAAGCTCGGCAGGCGATGCGAAGTGTTGGCAAGGCCCTATGGCCATCCGCCTCCCCTCCGGGAAAGATGGAGGAGCTTATACAGCTATTCAAGGGAGCGCGGCGGTGCTTTCGACTGTGGAAGATATCGGCCTGTCGGGAAGGTGTGCGAGAAGCCTGGGCCATGGTGAAAACATGGTATACCAAGCTTGATCCGAATCATATGGCTCGGGTCGGACCTCTAGGGTCAGATGGAAAAGAAGTTCCCGTTAATTTGGTATATGACCAAGTAGAAGTAGCCGTCAAGTATTCCCACTAGGATTGTAAGTTAGACCGCCTGCTGGACGGCATAGAGGAGGAAATTTTTGAGTCCTAGTGACTATGTACTTTCCTTGACATATGTGACTCTAGCTGAATTGTAAAAAGGATTGGCATGGCAGACCTTTTTTCTTCGACCTCTGGACCCGAAGGTGCGGAGTGTTTCTGAATACCTGAGTGGTAAAATAGACCGGGGTATGCGTGGAAACCAGGCGTAGGGGTCATAGTTGCTTGAACAGACAATTTGTATCTGGCTAGTTATGTTATATTACATCATGATTGTAAGAAACATCCTCCAGAGAGAATAGTTCCGTTAAGGTTCATTTCCCTGGGTGTGCATTCATTAAAATGCATGTCTGAACTGTGATTGGTAACATCACAGTATAGGTAATCATATGGGGTTCATAATGGAAGGAATATAAAACATCTTTAGTCCGTCGACCGAATATTCTCTTAAGAACGCTAGCTTTCGGCTTCACCCAGTCCGAGGTACACATCTGGATGACCCGGCAGTAACAATCGCAGAGGTCCTCCCTTTATGCCCTAGCCGAACTAACGGGAACGTAGGGCATAAGCACAGGAGCCAGGCAACCCAGCTTGGCCAAAACTTAAGTCATATTGATGCATATAATGACGAAGAAAATGTACATATGGGAAAAACACATATGTGGTGAGCTTGATGCTCGGGAAATAAGAATAAGCTTCTGTCCGGGAAGCCCCTAGGTATAGTGGTCATACATGCTCAAGGACGTGTACATCACAGGGGCACGGTTTTAGCCGTGCAAAAGCTCTAAGCCTTAGAAAAAAGAAAAAGAAAAACGAAAAGAGAAGAAAAATTAAAGGAAAAAACAAGGGGAAGGAGATGAACGAATAGTTCGGTGCTAGGCATAGAATCTTCGGAGTCTGGCCGCGTTCCAAGGGTTCGGCTCTAGGCGATTGTCTGATGCAGCACACAGGCGGTACACTCCTCCAGTGAGAACTTCGTCAATTATGAAGGGACCTTCCCACTTGGGCTTGAGTTTGTCCTTTTTCTTCTCCAGCAAGCGTAGAACGAGTTCACCAACGTTATAAGTCTTGGTCCGTACTTCTCTGCTTTGATATATGCGGGCCTGTTGTTGGTAAAATGCGAAACGGGCTTTTGCAACATCGCGCTCTTCCTCCAGGGCTGTCCTGCCGATCAAGCTCGGCCTCTCTCTCTTCGTACATGCGCACTCGAGGTGAGTCATGAATAATATCGCAGGGCAACACAGCCTCTGTGCCGTACACCATGAAGAAAGGTGTATATCTAGTAGTGCGATTAGGCGTGGTCCGCAGCCCCCAGAGTACGGAGTCGAGCTCCTCAACCCAGTGCTTGTTTGATTCTCTCAAAGACCGCACTAGTCTGGGTTTGATGCCGCTCATAATGAGACCATTGGCCTGTTTGACTTATGGCCCTTAATCACTCGAGTTCAGTAACGCGTAACCTGCAGTGCAATCGCTCTGGTTCAGTTAGAGCCCAACGCCTCGCTCGGGTTCAGTTAGAGCCCAATGCCTCGCACACACGCGCGTATGTACGATAGAAACGCGCATCGCTCGGCCCCCGACCACCCACTGGGAACTCCCCGATACTTTCCTCGCCCTTGCTTCTACCATGGGTTTTTCCGTCATGGATGACCCAAAGAATGTCATGCAGCTGCGTCTCCGGCCCGCCCAGGACGAAAATCCCATTTTCTCTCATGATTTTTTGTCATAGAAGTAGGACCCCACCACATCTATGATGATACCGGGTTTTGTCACAATTATCGTCATAGAAGTGTCATAATTATGACAGAAAAAAATTGGTTCGGCCCAAAATGTCATGGATGTTTCTTTTTTTTGTAGTGGGCCCCTTTGTGGCAGGGAATGAGGCAGAAGAATTTCCTCCATAATCCAAAATGGGCCTCGATGCCTAGGGATAGCTCGCAGAGGGCGACAAAGCATGAGATGTGCAGAATCGAACCTGGGGTGAGGTTATGCAGTTGGATGCCGTAATATTCCAATAACCCTCAGAGGAAGGATGGATTGGAAATCCCAGGCCCTGTAACAGAAATGGGACGAAGCACACCCTCTCCTCCTTATTGGGGTTGGGGAAGTTCTCAGCCATCGTGTCATTGTCTATTGAATATAATCCCGCACGAACGGTAACTGGATCTGCGAGGGGGAGGTAGCCCTGCGTCTGGAGCTGGCTTATTTGAAGATGAGGCACGGAGCAACTGAGCCTGGGATGTCGGCCATGATGGAAGGCTTTGTTTTGTGCCTAGACTTGGCCATTTTTTCTTCCATGCAGTGTGAGATGGCCTTTGGAGATCCATATGTCTTTATATAGGTGCCGTCCGAGCGTGGCGAAGGGCTTATTTGTGAAAAAGCATGGACCGTTCGTATTCACCTGGCGCGTGAAAATTGAAGTGGCGTCAGGGGGAATCGTAAAATACATTGAGGTTGTCGTCGAATTATCATTGGTCCAGATTATAATGAAGAACCCACCTTGCAAAGCCGAAGACATGGGCCGAATATTACATCATCATTGAAGGCAAGTTCAGGGGCTACTGATGGAGTCCTGGATTATGGGGTCCTTGGGTGTCCGAGCTGTGTAGCATGGGCTGGACAGATGGTCCATGAAGATACAAGATAGAAGACCTTCCCCCGTGTCCGGGTGGGACTCTCCTTTGCGTGGATGGCAAGCTTAACGCCTAGATGTGTAGTTTCCTTTTTGTGTAAACTGACTCTGTACAACCCTAGGGCCCACTGGTGTCTATATGAACCAGAGGGTTTAGTCCGTAAAGGCTAACACAAATCATATAGGCTAGACATCTAGGGTTTAGCTATTACGATCTCGAGGTAGATCAACTCTTGTAACCCCTATACTCATCAAATACAATCAAGCAGGACGTAGGGTTTTACCTCCCTTAAGAGGGCCCGAACATGGGAAAACATCGTGTCCCCCTTGTCTCCTGTTACCTTCGATCCCCAAACGCATAGTTCGGGACCCCCTACCCGAGATTGGCCGGTTTTGACACCGACAGTGCATGCTACCTCTTGAGCTTGCGTTGGTTTTTCCCTTGAAGAGGAAAGTGTGATGCAGCAAAGTAGAGTAAGTATTTCCCTTAGCTTTTGAGAACCAAGGTATCAATCTAGTAGGAGACAACGCATAAGCCACCGAATACCTGCACAAACAAACACCAACTTGAACCCAACGCGACAAAGGGGTTGTCAATCCCTTCATGGTTATTTCAATGTGAGATCTGATATAGATGGATAAATGGTAAAGTAATATTTTTGGTATTTTTGGTTTATAGATCAGAAAGTAAAAGATTGCACATAAAGTAAATAGGAAACTAAAATTATAGATCGGAAACTTATATGATGGAAAATAGACCCGAGGGCCATAGGTTTCACTAGAGGCTTCTCTCAAGATAGAAAATATTACGGTGGGTGACCAAATTACTGCTGAGTAATTGATAGAAAAGCGCAAAGTTATGACAATATCTAAGGCAATGATCATGAATATAGGCATCACGTCCATATCAAGTAGACCAAAATGATTCTGCATCTACTACTATTACTCCACACATCAACCAACTCCTGCCAGCATCTAGAGTATTAAGTTCATGAGAATAGAGTAACGCATTAAGTAAGATGACATGATGTAGCAGGATAAACTCAAGCAATATGATGAAAACCCCATCTTGTTATCCTCGATGGCAACAATACAATACGTGTCAGTTCCCCTTCTATCACTAGGATCGAGCACCGCAAGATTGAACCCAAAGCTAAGCACTTCTCCCGTTGCAAGAAAAACCAATCTAGTTGGCAAAACTAAATCGATAGTTAAAAGAGACTTGCAAAGATATCAAATCATGCATAAAAGAATTCAGAGGAGATTCAAATAATATTCATAGATAAGCTAATCATAAACCCACAATTCATCGGAGCTCGGCAAACACACCGCAAAAAAGTATTACATCGAACAGATCTCCAAGAACATCGAGGAGAACATGGTATTGATAATCAAAGAGAGAGAAGAAGCCATCTAGCTACTAGCTATGGACCTGTAGGTCTACGGTAAACTACTCACGCTTCATCGGAGAGGTAATGGTGTTGATGTAGAAGCCCTGCGTGATCGAATCCCCCTCCGGCAGGACACCAGAAAAGGCCCCTAGATGGGATCTCACGGGTACAGAAGGTTGCGGCGGTGGAAAAGTGGTTTCGTGGCTCCCCTGGAAGGTTTTGGGATATTTGAGAATATATAGGCGGAAGAAATAGGTTGGTGGAGTCACGAGGGGCCCACAAGGGTGGGGGCGCGCCTCCCGACCTTGTGGCCGCCTCGTGGGTTTCCTGACGTGCACTCCAAGCCCTTTGGATGTCTTCTAGTCCAAGAAAAATCATCGCGAAAGTTTCATTCCGTTTGGACTCCGTTTGGTATTCCTTTTCTGGAAACTCTAAAACAAGAAAAAACAGGAAATGGCACCAGGCTCTCGGTTAATAGGTTAGTCCCAAAAATCATATAAAGACATATAAAGCATCCAAAACAGATAATATAATAGCATGGAACAATCAAAAATTCTAGATACGTTGGAGACGTATCAAGCATCTCCAAGCTTAATTCCTGCTTGTCCTCGAGTAGGTAAATGATAAAAACAGAATTTTTGATGTGGAATGCTGATGACCCACAAGTATAGGGGATCAACCGTATTCCTTTCGATAAGTAGGAGTGTCGAACCCAACGAGGAGTAGAAGGAAATGATAAGCAGTTTTCAGTAAGGTATTCTCTGCAAGCACTAAAATTATCGGTAACAGATAGTTTTGTGATAAGATAATTTGTAACGGGTAACAAGTAATGAAAGTAAATAAGGTGCAGAAAGATGGCCCAATCCTTCTTGTAGCAAAGGACAAGCCTAGACAAACTCTTATATAAAGGAAAGCGCTCCCGAGGACACATGGGAATTATCGTCAAGCTAGTTTTCATCACGTTCATATGATTCGCGTTCGATGCTTTGATAATTTGATATGTGGGTGGACCGGTGCTTGGTTACTGATCTTCCTTGGACAAGAATCCCACTTATTATTAACCCCTATTGCAAGCATCCGCAACTACAAAAGAAGTATTAAGGTGAACCTAACCATAGCATGAAACATATGGATCCAAATCAGCCCCTTACGAAGCAACACATAAACTAGCGTTTAAGCTTCTATCACTTTAGCAACCCATCATCTACTTATGACTTCCCAATGCCTTCCCCTAGGCCCAAACAATGGTGAAGTTTCATGTAGTCGACGTTCACATGACACCACTAGAGGGAAGACGACATACATCTCGTTACAATATCGAACGAATACCAAATTCACATGACTACTTATAGCGAGACTTCTCCCATGTCCTCAGGAACAAATGTAACTACTCACAAATCATATTCATGTTCATAATCAGAGGGGTATTAATATGCATAAAGGATCTGAACATATGATCTTCCACCGAATAAACCAACTAGCATCAACTACAAGGAGTAATCAACACTACTAGCAACCCACAGGTACCAATCTGAAGCTTTGGGACAAAGATTGGATACAAGAGATGAACTAGGGTTTGAGATGAGATGGTGCTGGTGAAGATGTGGATGGAGATTGACCCCCTCCCGATGAGAGGATCGATGGTGATGACGATGGTGATGATTTCCCCCTCCTGGAGGGAAGTTTCCCTGGCAGAACAGCTCATCTGGAGCCCTAGATTGGTTCCGCCAAGGTTCCGCCTCGTGGCGGCGGAGTTTTCTCCCGTGAGCTTGCTTATGATTTTTTTCCTGGACGAAAGACTCCATATAGCCAAATATGGGCATCAGAGGGCTGTCAGGGGGCCCACGAGGCAGGGGGCGCGCTCCCACCCTTGTGGATGGTGGGTGGCCCCCCTCTGGTACTTCTTTCGCCTAATATTTTTTATATATTTTGAAATGTGCTCCCGTGAAGTTTCAGGACTTTTGGAGTTGTGCAGAATACGTCTCTAATATTTGCTCCTTTTACAGCCCAGAATTCTAGCTGCCGGCATTCTCCCTCTTCATGTAAACCTTGTAAAATGAGAAAGAATAGGCATAAGTATTGTAACGTAATGTGTAATAACAGCCCATAATGCAATAAATATCAATATAAAAGCATGATGCAAAATAGACGTATCAAATCCCAACCTTTTACCTCAAAGGGTAATGTCAACAATAATAGTTCATGAAGACTCACATCCAATTAGCTATATATATCAGGATCTTTCCAACACATTGTGCTTGCCAAAGGATAAAATGTAAAAAGTAAAGGTGAAGATCACCATGACTCATGTATGAAATACAAGACAAGAATAAAAGATAGGCCCTTCGCAGAGGGAAGCAGAGGTTGTCATGTGCTTTTGTGGTTGGATGCACAAAATCTTAATGTGAAAGAACGTTACTTTATATTGCCACTTGTGATATGGACCTTTATTATGCAGTCCATCGCTTTTATTTCTTCCACGTCACAAGATCGTATAAAGCTTATTTTCTCCACACTAATAAATCATACATATTTAGAGAGCAATTTTTATTGCTTGCAACAATGACAACTTACTTGAAGGATCTTACCCAATCCATAGGTAGGTATGGTGGACTCTCATGGCAAAACTGGGTTTAAGGATATTTGGAAGCACAAGCAATATCTCTACTTGGTGCAAAGAATTTGGCTAGCATGATAGGGAAAGGCAAGCTCAACATGTTGGATGATCCTTGACAATATAATTTATTTCAGATGTAAGAAAACATAACCCACTACGTTGTCTTCCTTGTCCAACATCAACTCTTTAGCATGTCATATTTTAATGAGTGCTCACAATCATAAAAGATGTCCAAGATAGTATATTTATATGTGAAAACCTTTCTTTCTTTATTACTTCCTATTAATTGCAACGATGATCAAAACTATGTTTGTCAACTCTCAACAACTTTTATTCATCATACTCTTTATATGTAAAGTCATTACTCTCCATAAGATTCATATGATCTCTTTATTTCTTTTTATTCTTTGTATTTTATTTTATTCCCTCTAGATCATAGCAAGATAATCAAGCCCTTGACTCAACACTAATCTTTATTATATATAGCTCACGGACTCGATTACATAGAAGAATCATAAAGCAAAAACTCAAAACTAGATCATACTAAAACTTTATTCTACTAGATCAAAATATTACCAAAAGGATCGAACTAAGAAAAACGGTAAAGATAAAAGTGTGATGGTGATACGATACCGGGGCACTCCCCCAAGCTTGGCAGTTGCCAAGGGGAGTGCCCATACCCATGTGTTTATGTCTCCTTCTTCGGGGGTGGTGATGCGATATTCTTGGCGATGATGCCCCTCAGGATACGATTCTCTTCCTCAAGCTTATTGACTTGCTGCTTGAGGTCCATCATTTCCTTACGGATCTTGTACGTGATGGCTAAAGCTCCTTTCACCCAAGGATGTTGCATAGCTACGGGAGAACAAGTAACACTCTTTTTCATATTTTCATAAGAAATCAAACATTGGAAGGGATGAGCGAGTTTGGAATAGCTGAGCTCTGTAGTCCCCCCATTGTCAATCCGGCTCAGAAATGAGAAGTAACTTCTTCATCCTCCTCCATGGCATCTATCCTTTTCAAGTCGGCCTCCATCTCTTCCTCAGTTGATGGCCCAAAGTGGTCAGCATCGCTGTTTGCTCTTGGCCCCGGTATCGGATGAGACACCCGACTCTCCCTGACTAACTCTTGAGAAGACATCTTGCTCTAGATCTGTAGCAGAAACAACTCGAAACAAAAATTGTATGGTGGTCAAAACCTTCGGGAGATTATATAATGATTTTTTACCGACCAAAAGAAGTATCATGCAAGAAAATGGAGTTCGGAGAGCACACGAGGTGCCCACGAGGTAGGGCGCGCCCTCCACCCTCGTGGATGCCTCGTGTCCTTTCCGACTACTTCTTATTTTCCTATTTTCTTAAATATTCCAAAACGGAGAAAATTGCTATTAGAACTATTTTGGAGTCGGTTTACTTACCGTACCACATAACTATTCCTTTTTGGAGTATGAAACGTTATGGAAAATGTCCCTTATGTACTCCTCTAGGGTTACGGTTTCAATAACATTAGTTTCAACATTTATAGGATTGCCTGAGATATAATGTTTGATTCTTTGACCGTTTACCACCCTTGGATTTGTGCCTTCAAGGTTGTTGATATTTATGGCACCGGAACGATAGACCTCCTCGATGACGTAAGGACCTTCCCACTTAGAGAGGAGTTTGCCTACAAAAAATCTTAAATGAGAGTTGTATAGCATTACATAATCACCTACATTAAACTCATGCTTTTGTATCCTTTTGTCATGTCATCTTTTAACTTTTTCTTTAAACAGTTTGGCATTCTCATAGGCCTGGGTTCTCCATTCATCAAGTGAGCTAATGTCAACAAGCCTCTTCTCACCGGCAAGTTTGAAATCATAATTGAGCTCTTTAATGGCCCAATATGCCTTTTGTTCTAGTTCGAGAGGTAAGTGTCATGCTTTTCCGTAAACCATTTTATACGGAGACATACCCATAGGATTTTTATAGGTATGGAGATGCAATTCTATGATTAACATCATACTTAGCAAGCATTTTACGAAAAGCACCATGAATAAAATGTGAACCACCACCAGTCATTAAATATCTAGGGACTCCAAACCTCGGAAAAAATAACTTCTTTAAGCATCTTAATAGAGGTGTTATGATCAACACTACTAGTTGGAATAGCTTCTACCCACTTAGTAACGTAATCAACAGCAACTAAAATATGTGTATACCCATTAGAGGAAGGAAACGGTCCCATATAATCAAAACCCCAAACATCAAATGGTTCAATAACAAGTGAATAATTCATAGGCATTTCTTGACGTCTACTAATATTACCTATTCTATGACATTCATCACAAGACAAGGCAAACCTACGGGCATCTTTGAAGAGAGTAGGCCAATAAAACCGGATTGCAATACCTTATGTGCAATTCTATCTCCAGCATGGTGTCCTCCATAAGATTCGGAGTGACACTTGCGTAGGATCTGTTCCCGTTCATGCTCAGGTACACAACGTCTAATAACCCCATCTACTCCTTCTTTATAAAGGTGTGGGTCATCCCATAAGTAATATCTTAAATCATAGAAAAACTTTTTCTTTTGTTGGTATCTGAAACTAGGTGGTATAAATTTAGCAACAATATAATTAGCATAATCAGCATACCATGGAGCAATACGAGAAGCATTTATGACAACTAGTTGTTCATCAGGAAAACTATCATCAATAGGTAGTGGGTCATCAAGAACATTCTCTAACCTAGACAAGTTGTCTGCAATAGGGTTCTCAGCTCCCTTTCTATCAATAATATGCAAATCAAATTCTTGTAGCAAGAGAACCCATCTAATAAGTCTAAGTTTAGCATCTTTCTTTTTCATAAGATATTTAATAGCAGCATGATTAGTGCGAATAGTCACTTTAGAATCAACAATATAAGGTCTGAACTTATCACAATCAAATACAACTGCTAAAAATTCTTTTTTCAGTAGTAGCATAATTTCTCTAAGATTGATAATATGGCAGGGGCGTATTATTATTCAGCCAGTGTTGATACTTATTATGAATATCTAGCCTTTCAGTGGGATCTCAACTAGATCAAGATTGATAATGATATTGTTGAAATGCATCATATCATTGTGGTCACCTCCTCCTCTATTCCTGTTCCCAGGCCCTCTAATATAATTAAAATCTCCAGCAATGAGCCACAACTGCATAGGTTGGATATTAATATTGAGAAGCCAGTTAGAAAATTCAGTTTTGCCTTCCATAGAGTTTGGCCCATAAACATTGGTTATGTAGTAAACAGTATTATCCAGTTTTGATGTGAGCTCCACAGTAATCTGAAAATAATCTTTGGATATTTCTCTGCCATTGAAAATATTACCATTCCAGATTGTAATCAGCCCACCTGAATTACCAGCAGAGGGCATGAAGCTGTATTGGTTGAACCTTTTAGGACAGAAATTCCTAATATATGCCAGGTCAAATTGTTCTCTCTTAGTTTCTTGGAGAGTCAAAACACAGCATGAACTTTCATCAACTTTCAGTCTGATATCATCCCATCTATCATTTGAGTTAATCCCTCTAACATTCCAATTGAGAATATTCCAACTTTTATTCATTATACATGTGTAAAGGAACATAAGACATGACATGACTAGCATGACATGACTAGCATGACATGGGGGGATTGTTTCTTTTGCTATCTTCATTGGGAGGTAAGAGCACACATGCAGTGGCATATGGATCAACAGGCAGGTTAAGCAAGAAACAACATAATAGCAGGCCTAACTAGCATTACATATCACATAAGAAGGTCTATCTGAGGAGGTACATAACCACATAGGAGCACATAAGCCAAAGTACTTATTACAGAACAAAATAAGCAAAGGTGCACACAGGCACATAACATAGAAAAACATAAAGCAGGATGGTTGATGATAACTGGAATAAAACCAAAGAAGACAACAGTTTGGGGAGTTGTCAAAGCCCCACAGCAGAGCAGGACAACTAATCATCTGAGCTATCATAGTTCAAGAGGCTGAGGATGACACTTCATGAGGTGCCATCTTGCAAGGGCTAGTCCCAATAGCCTATATTGTTTCCAATGGCAGCACAGCAGGTGGAGGAGCATTTTTATCCATCACCATAGCTTCAAATCTTGGCCCAAGGTTGATGGCAACCTCTGTTTTTTCCCCATATTCTCAGTTGATTTGTTCTGCTTGGTTGCCTGCATGTTGGAAGTGCCAACCTTGTCTATTGCAGCTATAGCATCAGACTTGTCTTTAAAACCCATCTTGATTTGTGCAATTCTATTGCTCCTTCTGCAAAAGGCCTCATCAACAATTGCTTTCTTATTCCTCTTGTTGTTCCCAGATGGCTTGCAAACCTCAGCAAATGCTTCTTCAGTAATCTTAGTAAGACTAGCAGAGCTGACAGGAACAGGCTGGTCTTGGACAGTCATTATTTGCAGATAACACTTCTTGCTGAAACCCTGAGTGCCTTCAACATCCACAATGTTGCATTTAGCATTGACAATTTTAGAACCACCCAGCTTGGGCAAGATGTCATGGGCATTGGACACAATATTGCCAATGAGGCCCTGAAGAGAAGAGATGTCGTCGGATAAATAGTTGTTTGGCTCAACATTCCCAGTAAAATGTGCATCCTCATAATCCATGGACGCATTGGCAGGCACAAAAATTGGACTATTAGCTTGGATATCTTGAGATCCATCAGCAGCCACAGGAATGAAATCCATCTGTTTCACCTGCACCTCCTCATTGAGTGCTTGTGTTGCAGTGTCAACCTGCATAGGAGTGGGCATGACAGCAGTGGGGAGCACCTCATTCAGATTAATGTTGGCATTGTCAGCAGCAGCAGGTGCATGAACATCCTCATAAGGGGCTCCAAGATGCTCATTATGTGGGTTGATAACAAACTGCTCCATGGGGATGTTACCAAGAACTTCATCGTGCCAAAAACCCTCCTGAACGTGCGGGAGAGGATGTGGGTTTCCACCATCTGGGGGAAGAGGATCCTCATCACCACCAAGCTGGCCAATGAGCTCACGAGAAAGAATATAGGTGGGAAAAGTCCAGGAATCACCATACCCAACATCGTCCAAATTGCGCAGAACAACAATACTGACAGGTAAAGTATCCACATTCATAACTCTGACCTTAACAATAATCCTAGTTTTGTCTCTCGGGTCCTTGTTCCAGATCAGAAATCTACCGTATTGAGATACAGTGCGGCTAACAACTCCTACCTCCCAGCATTCCAGTGGATAGTTCATCAACATGAGCCAAACATCATGGGTAGAAGTGATGCTACGGTAGTTCAAACTCCTATCATGCATGGTAATGTGAAGAACAGAGTCCCCAATCTCATAGGGACTATTATTTATGGAAGAATCTCTCGAACAAGCAGTTGTAAATTGGATCAGAGCAGTACCCATATCACATCTGGATGTGTAGTTGATCCTCCATCCCTTGTCTTTGAGATATTCAATGATCATTGCATTGGCGGCAGGGAAATCTTCAGGGGGAACAGCAGGAACCAGAGTAGCAATAGCCCACTCATCACAGACCATAGGGAGCTCACCGCCAAGGACGACGTAGCCTCGCTGCGCTCGTTCAGGGCCCGGAGCAATGATCACAGACCATAGGGAGCTCAGCGCCAAGGTAGTTTGTAAATCAACATAATATTTTGTTACAGTGTCACTACCTTGTTTTAAATGTTGCAACTTCTTAATCATGTCGCGAGTATAATAAGAAGGAACGAAAGTATGTCGCATGGCAAGTTTCAAATCATCCCAAGTAGTAGGTATATAATCAGGGTGTAACTGACAATATTCACTCCACCAAACCAAAGCATAACCAGTGAAAGAACCAACCTTTACCTTTACCTTTTTATGTTCATCAAAATTATGAGAAGCAAATACATTTTTTATGTTGAACTCCCATTCAATATATAAAGCAGGTCTAAAACGTCCACTAAATGGTGGTATAGATACATTAACCTGGTCATGTGCATTTGGATGTTTGTGCACCGCTTGTGACAGTTGTGGTATTTGCAAAGGTGGCGGCACGTCTCCCACGATCGACAAAGCCCATGAATTGACTCTGGATCCTATCATGATTAGTAGAAACAAGAAATAGAATCCCAAAAAAGAATGTTCCTATGAACTGCTTGGAAGTGGTGGTAAAACACTCACGGTATAGCAAATCTCAATATCTTACAAGCTCTTACCATGCAGCAGGTGGTGATCGGCAACCAGCGGTGTCAAATAAGTCTGAAGATTAAGTGAAGCGATTGCCAGGGGAACGTACGTATACACGGTGTAGAAATATGTGGAGCTGGGTTGGCTATATATGGTAGCAAAAGATTAGCAATAATCAATTCAAATATGCAATGTTGAATAAACGTTCAACGACGGTACTGTGCTGGTCCTAGGCTAGACCGGACTAGAGATGCGAGCCTAGAACACTAATAAGGTCACGGCGTAGCACAACTAGCATCAATAAAGGATATGAAGTAGCTCTCGACGACAAGATATAAGTGAAGATCACAATAGCAGTAAAGATAATGATATGAAATAACAGCCAAGAAGGATATATCAAAAACTTACTCTCCAACTTTCCTCTGGAAAAGTTTGTGCCAATTTTTTGATAATTTTTCAAGAATGGTATTGACTCAAGCTTTCAAACGCAAAAGGAATCACTCAATTCCGAGTTGATATGAGGAGTCAAAAAATTCTAAAACTGGCCTGAAAAACTGGAATAAGTTGTGTTCGTGAACTTCGGAGGGCAAAAAGACCTATTTAAAAGCCGATTTTGAGGTGACCAATATTGAACTAGCTTCTGAAAATATTTAGATGCGGATCATCACTAGCTTTCATTTGAGTACTCACGGAGCCAAAACGGACTTCGTATGAGGAAGTTATCCATGTTTTACTGAACAGTGCACAAAACAGATTCCAATCCGAATTTAACTACGAGATTGAGTCTAGATAGATCCGAATTTTGTTTTTTTATCTATTTTTTTCCTCACACTTTTTTCTCTTTCTTTTTTTCTCTAACTTTTTTTTTTATTTTTTTCTCTTTTTTCTTTGTTTTTTTTCTCTCTCCCTCTTTCCAAGACAAATTAGATAAGATGCAGATTGGATCTAGCGAAGATGTGAACAACCTCAACTATGATTGTGACAATGAACGATGGGTAGCACGTGGTGAAAATTGATGGATGGGTGGTGGACATCGGAAGGGATAACGATGCAGCGGCGGCGTGACTAATGTGAACAGAACTCGAAACTCTAAATGAACTAGACACTAAGACCAGCAACTCGACACGACGATGCAACCGATAATTCAACTATGCACGCAATGAAAAGAAAATTACAAATGCTCAGACTGGCTTGGACAAAGAATGAATAGATCTAACTTTTTTGTGGCTTTTTCGTGGACAATAGGTAAGAAAATAAATCTAATCTAGGAAAAACAGGAAATTATCACCAAGCAACCTGAAAACTGATACCACTTGATAGAGGTGAGGGTGTCCCGATCTTTGGATGAGATGATAACTATTGATTTGGTGGAGATGACTTTGACGATCCGACTACAAACATGCACGATGTTGCGCCTTAGCAATCGCTAAACCAATCTCCTGAGGTTACTGACGATGCTAGAAGCACGGTCAGCTTGACCATGAAGGTCTATTCCTGCAAGCAATCGAAGAACGAGCAAGAATATGATAAAGCAATCTGAATATTGCAAATATATATGAAGTATTGATAATGGTGGGGATCCGTAAGTGGTCTTGGTCTGGTCGTTGGACACAAACGAAGTACACGAAGTTACAATGACTAACTTTTAACTAAACAAATCCCCAGGAAAAAGCTACTAGATGGATCTACTTATATAGGAGCAAGGGCTGGCGGCCAAGGAGGTGGGAGGACGTCCCAAGGCAGCCTAAAACTAACCCTAGGTCATACAAGGCTCATGGGCCCAAGTGGAGGTGATGCAACACCTTTGGGCTTGTAGTTTGACTCGGATTATGATGCAACGTCAGATTGTTTTGTCCATAACTCAACGCTCCGGACGAATTTGAAGGTGAATCAAATTGGGTTGGAAAGAGCACGAAATCTAGTTTCCAACAAAAAAAGAATCACCCAATTCGGAGTCCGTATAAAAAAGTTGTTTACGTTTTGAGTCAGGTATGTCTGTGCAGTCCGAATCTGAATGCAGAACGTGAGAGACTTGGACTCTATCTTCTCTTGGCCCAGAAGTGATGTGAGAGTACTTTTTGAACAGAACCTAAACTTCTCGTTTTCCCTTATCTTCATATGTGGATTGTACAAATGTCCCATACACCTGTAATTAGACAAAACACAAAAGTGTGTGAAGTATTTTTGTTCTGGATAACATAAATAGATTATTGAATAGTTTGCACTAGAAATCACCTGACAAATATGCATGTATGGAATATTTTTGGTCGTATCCAAGGTAGTCATGTCCTCATAATCCTCCGCTTCTTGAAAACAAAGTCATCCTCGGCGTTTCTTAATCTGAAATGTGGCTAACAAAAGAGACAAGGTGTACATGTTGTATATGTATATGTCAACCATTTTTACTTCCCTTGATTTTTGCACATATGACACATGTATACATGAGTAACTTTCATAGTTCATAAAATATAAAGCCAAAAAATTATCACAAGTAGAAGGCATGAAAATATTGCAACTCAGTTTGCACATATAAGTGAAGCTCTTATTCATATCAAAAGATTGACAATATTCATCATGAAACCATCCCAACATTGGTGAATAAATCTTACTTGCATCAAATTTACATGGGACAACATGCTTAAATAAGCAAACATGCAATAAGTCATTGGACACAGAATCATCACCAAGATTAGAGGTCATATCAAAATGATTAAACATTGGTTCTTTTGCATCAACAGTTAATTCAATGGGTGCACTCAAATTTGTTGGTATTTCAGTTGTTTGATCACATGGCAAAGTCAAATTATCAAGATAGTCCTCTAAAATAGGTGGTACGATCAAAGTAGTGGGTAGCTCATCAGATGATGCATTCAAATTGACAAGGCATTCATCATTCACATGTAGAGATGGAAGATCAGTACCTTTATCATTACCTCTTATGATCAACTTAGATGATGTAGCGACTCTCACGGGCGATGTGTCACATCACTACAAAAAAATACACTTCTGTGATGATACGTGTTTGTGACAGTAGGTCGCTTTTTTTGTCATGCATGTACATCCATGACAAATTTATGACAGAATCAAGATAGTCATACCTGTGCTGTCGTAGAAGTGTTCCATGACATTACCAAAATTATCATCACGGAAGTGTCCACTTCCATGACGATAAATCACGCGTCACAGAAGTGCTTTCGCCAAGGGTGACCGACACTGGCATCCACCATAACGGAACGCCGTTAAGCTATCGGGTCGGGTTTTGGATCCGATAACCCGTTAACATCCCCGACCAATGGGAAATTTCCACGTGTAAAATTCTTATTGGCCGGACGAAACACGTGTCAGCTCGTCAGTGGGTCAGATAGGCGCCTATGATACGTCGACACGTGGCACGGCCCAACAGAGGCCCATTCCTGTGTAAAGGCCGCCCTGTTTGACTTGGTCAAAAGCTGGCGGGCCGGCCCATGGAAAGCCTGTTAACGGCCTGTTCGAATATAGCCCATTTACAGCCCGCTAACCCAAGGCCCGTTACGCCCTATCCGAATTAGGCCCAGTAGCGTCATCTGGGCCATCCAATATGATCCCAGCCCGTTTTCACTTCTGGCCCATGTATGGCCCATGACGTCTTTTGGCCCATATGAGGCCCTATGTAACTCTTGGCCTACTAACGGCCTGTGGTGAAACTGGCCCGTAATGAACAGTGTATCACTTTACACCCATTAACGGCCCGTGATGAAACTGGCCCATGATGAACAGTGTATCACTTTATACCCATTAACGGCCCGTTATTCCGTTGGGCCGTTTCCAGCCCATGTTATCTTTCGGCCTTCTCAGAGCCCATTTATTCTTGGGCTCATTTCCAGCATTCGCTTACTTACGGCCCGTTACTTGCATTTTCTGCTTGTGGGCCAAATTCAGCCCGTGGTTACAGTCAGCCCGTTTGTGGTCCGTTAATACGTTGGGCCGTTTTCATAGCGTCATCAAATACGGCCTATTAACGATGGCACGTTATGGTCGGCCCATGAACGGACGATTCCAACTCTAGCCCGTTTACGGCCATAATGCGGCCTATTATTGGCCCATGTTTGGCCATCAATCATACTGCCCGTATAAGGCCCATTGATGATACGGCCCGTAGAAGTCCCATTATTTCTACGGCCCGTAGAAGGCCCACTGTTTCTATGACCCGTAGAAGGCCCACTGTTTCTACGGCCCGTAGGAGGCCCAGTGTCACTACAATAAATATTAGCACATGGTTATTATGGCCTATTTTTAAAAAATAGGTTAATGCAGCCACTAGAAAACCGCGGAAAAAGAACTTCAATGACTAGAAGCAAACAAATAAACAAGACAACAAAGAAATAAATAAGCAAGCAACTTACACTAGGCTATCACGGCTATCACACATATTACATCCACTGGGCATCAAAGTTCGCCACCAGTGCAAATAAACGCGCCGACAAAAGAATATACAAAACAGAGAGAACTTTAGAAGGCACTAGGCCTGGCCAGGTCGGGCCCCCCCAAACAGCTGAAGAAGCTGAGTAGACCTCAGTTGTGTCAATGATAGATGCATCAACACTAGATTTAAGGCATGATGGTGCGCACGGCAGTCCTCTAACATCTTCATTGCATCTTTGACTTCAAGTCGGAGCTGAGCTGAAGCAAGCCTTTCCGCTTTAAGTTGAGACTGAAGAAGTCGAACTAATTGAGGCAGTGACTGCATAGAGGTTGTCTCACACCTGCTGGTGAGTAGCTTCAACTCACTGTCTTCATCAAGACAGGACCTTGGGGTCATCTCGTTGTCCTCAAAATGGTTTGGCTCACTATCTTCCCTAAAGTTTTGCCTGACGTAAGAGATACGAGTCTAGAAGAGAAACAAGGAGACATGTAACTGGTTTCACAATTATATAAGCAAATAAATGGATCTGTTCTGCATAAGGTGTTGGGGAACATAGCAGAAATTCAAAAATTTTCTACGTGTCACCAAGATCTATCTATGGAGAAACTAGCAACGAGGGGAAGGAGAGTGCATCTACATACCCTTGTAGATCGCTATGTGGAAGCGTTCAAGTGAACGGGGTTGATGGAGTCGTACTCGTCGTGATTCAAATCACCGATGACCAAGTGCCGAACGCACGGCACCTCCGCGTTCAACACACGTACAGCCCGACGACGTCTCCCATGCCTTGATCCAGCAAGGAGACAGGGAGAGGTTGAGGAAGACTCCATCCAACAGCAGCACAACGGCGTGGTGGTGATGGAGGAGCGTGGCAATCCTGCAGGGCTGCGCCAAGCACCACAGAAGAGGAGGGAGAGAGATATGCAGGGCTGCACCAACTAGAGATCGAATCGCGTGTATTGTGGGCAGCCCTATGCCTCATATATATAGGGAAGGGGAGGGGCTGCGCCCCCTCTAGGGTTCCCACCCCTAGGGGGGGCGGCAGCCCTAGATGGGGGGCAAGGGAGGCGGCCAAGATGGGATGGGAGAGGGAGGCGCACCAATATGGGCCCTAAGGCCCATATCCCATTAGGGTTTGCCCCCTCTCCATCTCTTAGGCGCATGGGCCTTAGTGGGGCTGGTGCCCTTGGCCCATGTAGGCCAAGGAACACTCCCTACAGCCCATGTGGCCCCCCGGGGCAGGTGGCCCCACTTGGTGGACCCCCGGGACCCTCCCGGTGGTCCCGGTACGTTACCGATAAACCCCGAAACTCTTCCGGTGACCAAAACAGGACTTCCCATATATAAATCGTTACCTCCGGACCATTCCGGAACTCCTCGTGACGTCCGGGATCTCATCCGGGACTCCGAACAACATTCGGTAACCACATACAAACTTCCTTTATAACCCTAGCATCATCGAAACCTTAAGTGTGTAGACCCTACGGGTTCGGGAGACATGCAGACATGACCGAGACGTTCTCCGGTCAATAACCAACAGCGGGATCTGGATACCCATGTTGGCTCCCACATGTTCCACGATGATCTCATCGGATGAACCACGATGTCAAGGACTTAATCAATCCCGTATACAATTCCCTTTGTCTAGCGGTACGATACTTGCCCGAGATTCGATCGTCGGTATCCTGATACCTTGTTCAATCTCGTTACCGGCAAGTCTCTTTACTCGTTCCGTAACACATCATCCCGTGATCAACTCCTTGATCACATTGTGCACATTATGATGATGTCCTACCGAGTGGGCCTAGAGATACCTCTCCGCTTACACGGAGTGACAAATCCCAGTCTCGATTCGTGCCAACCCAACAGACACTTTCAGAGATACCTGTAATGCACCTTTATAGCCACCCAGTTATGTTGTGACGTTTGATACACCCAAAGCATTCCTACGGTATCCGGGAGTTGCACAATCTCATGGTCTAAGGAAATGATACTTGACATTAGAAAAGCTTTAGCATACGAACTACACGATCTAGTGCTATGCTTAGGATTGGGTCTTGTCCATCACATCATTCTCCTAATGATGTGATCCCGTTATCAACGACATCCAATGTCCATGGTTAGGAAACCGTAACCATCTATTGATCAACGAGCTAGTCAACTAGAGGCTTACTAGGGACATGGTGTTGTCTATGTATCCACACATGTATCTGAGTTTCCTATCAATACAATTATAGCATGGATAATAAACGATTATCATGAACAAGGAAATATAATAATAACCAATTTATTATTGCCTCTAGGGCATATTTCCAACATAAGGAACATGTTTTTACAACTACAATTTGAAACTGGTAGTTGTTGCAAACATCCAATCAGATGTAAACAGCAAAGCAAACAGCAGTGGAGGAAATGATGCCTATCCTAATCTATACTAGAACAAAGTTTGAAGGCTTGAGAAGGATGAACTTACATTACATGTTAACACGGGCTGGACAAAGCCCTTCTCCATGTTGATGGAAGGATAATTCAATAAATTCCCCATAGAAAATTCTTTATAAGCGTTGGCATTATTCTACATTTTGCAAAGAGTAAATATAGATCAAATAATATTGGAAGAAACAGAGGATAATGAAGCTCAGGTGCAGACTGATGATACATAATCAAATAGAAATTAATTAAGTACATCGTCACAAGGCAAAAGGGAGAGAGGTACTGACAAGAGCAATGCAGAGCCCATTATTGTTTTGAGACCGTATGATCCTTTGAGCAAGGAGATTCATCTGAAATTAGTTTTCATACAAGAGAGAAGGTAAGGCACAAGTAGAAATTTAGGAGTTCAAATTTTGAATTGATATCATAGACAGTACCTGACGCTGGGCTCCCAACAGTTCTAATAGGGGTTTGGCCACTGGAGTAGGGGTAAAGTGTGGTACAGTTGGGCCTGTGTTTTCTGTGGCTGCTGATCTACCTGATTTAACAGGTATCACTACCTTTTCCAAATACCTAGTTTGTACTCCTTGACGACCTGCACTCACCCTCTTCCTTTTGGACACCTATTACGAAAGAACAACAACTGACTGGAAAAACATAGTGTGACGACACATGGAATAGGTACAGAAAATGGATAGGTATGGCATATACTCATATATGATGCTTAAACTAAGCAGATGGTGTAACAAAGTAGAAGTGATGCAAGAGGTCAGATGCAAAATATGTGCGACCAATACAACTTTGCAAAGTTAGAGCAAGCACCTCGATGGGTGAATAAGATAGGCCATCCTCCACCATGCCAAGTTTGATAGCCAGTGGATCCTTCCGCAATATTCCTCTCGTGCGCCCATTCTCATATTCATTTTGATAATGTTCAACATTTGACATGCATGAAAATATAAAAACAAGTGAGATTTTCTTTGTAATGCAGAAGTGATTCTAATCCAATACTGCCTCCCTGTAAAACCCTTTGTGCTATCTCTGCAATTCTTTTAAAAGATGCCATGCATGCTGTAATTTGTTGTGTGCATTAATATAATGTGGCCTACTACTCAAAATATGAGAGCTCTAGAAGTGATGACACTTCGCAGATGATAGCTTCAACATATAGTAAAGAAGAACAAGTCGACCTGACCTGACCGATTGAAAATATACTAAGGGAGAACAACTCGACCTGACCAGTCGACCGCAAGAGAAGAGTATCATCTTAAAGAAGAGCAGAAGAGCAAGCAGATTGAAGATATTACAAGTCTTTTAATACAATGTCGGTTGGCCACCCATGATGAACCAGAGCGCACAGAGAAATACTATTCTTTCCGGTCTCTCCATATGTGGCTCACATGCATTTCGAAACTAAAGTAGGAACATTTAGCTAACCAATTAAACATCTCTCAGTTTTACTAATATCAGCAATAATATCAGATATGAATTTGTACAACTAAGCTTGTTTAGCTCGATGGGTGGAGCAGTGCTATTACGACACGAACCACGTAGGCTGATTGTGGTCATCATAAAATGGGGAAAACATAAGCATGATGAGTACAGTGTTGACCGTGGCAGTGGGATGGCAGATCTGAAGCTGCAAACCACGCAAAGGGTAGTTAGCAACCAATGTTTGCTTTGAAATAACAACTAAGATTTGGTATGGACAAGAAAGTACAGTCAACAAGTGACAAAGAAATGCAATTATGTTGTCTCTCTATATGTCGCGACATGCATTTGGAAACTCAAGTGGGACCTTTAGCTAACCAATTAAATGTGTCGGTTAACTAATATCAGTATCATATCACAATCATATTTGAACAACTAAGCTTTCGAATTCTGAGTGTTGTGTTGTTTAGCTTCAAGGGTGGCGTAATGCTAGTATGACAGAAAGCACCTACGTAGATCATAGTAGAGTATATAAAACGAGAAAACCCTAAGCATCAAGAGAAAAATCAGGAAAGTGGAACTAGCTGGACCAGTGGGTGGCGCACATGCTTTTCGAAACGAATATAGGAACATTATGTGACCAATTAAATGTTCTCTGTTTTAGTGATATTAGCATCATATCAGATTCGTATTTCAACACGTAAGCTTTGGGTTGAGGTCTTGAGGAGCAGTGCTAGCACGACACGAAGCATCTATGATGATGGTAGTGAATATGAAGGGGGGAAACCATAAGCTTTACGAGTATAGTGCCCGTGCCATGGTAGATCTGAAGGTGCAAACCGGACAAAGCTACTTCGCAACCAATGTTTGCTTTCAACTAGCCACTACGATTTGGTACGGACAAGAAAAGTATAGTAAACAAATTATGATCTATTTTCCGGGTGAGATTAATAACTTAAGCACATATGGAAAAGTACCAGCTCTCTTGCGATGTCGTGTAGGCCTATGCTGATACATTGAGGGTGCTGCGGGTGCAATGGCTGTCGGTGGCGGGGAAGAAGACTTTAGACGGTAGACGGCCGGGTCGGGGGATATATCCTGTTGCCGTGGATGAGGCGGTCGTAGGAGCGGCAACGACAAGGTGGACGACGGCGCCGATGAAGCGAGAGGAGGCGATGAAAGGATCCTGGTCCAGCGCCGTGGATGAGAGACGTCCATCTCTTGTAGTGGACGATGGGGTAGGGGTAGCGGCTCTGGCAAGGTGGAGGATGGGGTGGCGGACGGAGGAGACTGGCCGCAGTGCGGAGGTTGTCGTGCTACCGACGGTGTATGAATGGGGAAATGGAGGGGAGGGGGATCTCAAACTTTGGGACGCGCTTCTCTGAAATGGGGGAAAGTTACGAACTTATCCCCCGTTTAAAATTTTGGACATCGCGTCGGTTGGGGATAGGACAGTAATCTCGCATCTCCCAAATATTTGCCGGTAACTATTTCGGGCGAGGAGAGGGTGTTTTGCCGCCCACGGTTGGCGCCCATGGTGTATGAACGGGGCTGACAGGTAGGGCGGTTGTGTCACATCTGATGGAAGTTACACATCTGCCCCTATTTAAAATATAAGCCTACATCGATTTCGGACAAGGAGAGTTTGGTTTGCCGCCCACCGTGTATGAATGGGGAAATGGAGGAAGAGACACATGTCTTTCGGACGAGCTTGAATCAAATGTGTTTTGCCGCCCACGTTTGGCGCCCACCGTGTCTGAATGGGCCCAGAGGCCGTCGTGTCATGTCTGATTGAAGTTACTAGTCTACCCCTATCGTCAGCAGCGTAAATCCTGTCGATAAGGATGTCAAGTGTCAGGGGTAGACATTAATTTCCATCTCGCAAACAATTGCTTCGGGCAGCCCACAAATTATAGTGGGTGTTTAGCCGCTTCGTTCAAAACTTGGGAGAATTAGCATTCACGTTTTCCCTGGGACCTGGCAAACTAAATTCAAATCCAATTTGTATTCGATTATGAATATCCACAGATAATTATACGTTTTGTTATTTATTTCTTCAAAACCACAACCAAGATTTATTCCACCTTTATATATGATTATGATTTAGAAATGCCGTGATCTTCGAATTCAGTAGGTTGGATACACTGTGAGTCAAACAGTTATTTCATCCAATACAATATGCTCACACGAAAAACAGTTCACCTTATGTCAATCATACAAGTACTGAGGATTACCTCGCCTAAAAAATTCGGATCATTACAACACATGGACAACATAGGGGGTCTTGCAACATAATCCATTCAGAGACATGACACAACATGCAAGTACAATAATCTAATGAATATTCCAACTGGTATCTAAAAAAGAACCGGGATTATCTTGGGCTTCAGATAGCAGACACAGCAGGACCTCCTCCGTCTTCAAATGCAACATTCTTACTTCCTCCAATTCTTGGGTTGCTTGCATAATGCGTGCCGCTAATTCCGTAATTTCCAGCCTCAAGATAAAGATTATCTCATTCATGGCAGCCACACCATCTCTTTCTGCCTCTAGTAGAGCCTCAATCACTATAATATCTGTGCTCAGACTGCTCTCCGGCGGTGTTGCCTCTAAACTGCTACCATCTGGTAACATGGATGGCGCACTGCTTCCACAATTAGATTCTGGGGTTGTACATTGTGTCCTAGTGTGAACGGAATCCTAAAAGGTTTCCGCTAGACATCAGTAAGAGATAGTTATCGTATGATCCAGGCAGTAAGCTTACATGGTAAACGATGGAAGAATTATTGCCGAGCATGGCAAACTATATTTAAATGGCTCGAAGGAGCATCAACCGAAAAGAAATTAAAATGGTAAGATAAAACTAGGGATGTAAGTGTCAAATAAACGAAATCCGCCAGTCCCATCTAGTTTGTTTTTTCTACCTCCCTAGTTCATTTTCCCCCAAAAAACAAAAACTCTTTTGAACTACCATACCACTAGTGGACTTTAATCGGGATTAAACCAGACCCAGTTGACATCCCTAGTTGAAAGGGAGTGTACAGCCGCTATATTTAAGTTGCCAAGGCATCTAAGAAGTTGAAATAATCTGAGAAATCACCTAATAGTGTGGCCTCATATAAACTATGAAGACAGTCTTGTGATGAAGTTGAGAGGAATAGTTAAGGACTCAAATGAAATAGGCATGCATTTCTTTACGATAGTACAACAGGCACTGCTGACATATTGGCCAACTCAGGTATAGCATAACAACAAATAAGCATTCGAATCAAGCAATACAGCAAAGCAGACAAATGAACTATTTTTAATTCGGTAGGATTACACGGTGAGGGCACAAGCCAAGAAAGCAGCCCACTCGCAGTACATTTCACATGTACTAAAACACACTGGCTTACCATATGTTGCTGTGAAGCCTAGCTGTTGTTGCAATGTTCTTTGAAGATATCGTCAGCATCCCTTGGTTGCAAATCTAGTTGTTGTAGTTTATTCTGCACCATATAATTAGGTAAAATTAATTTTAATTGCATGCACTGGTTCGAATTGATCATCAATGGTTCATCTAAACTAAGGAAAGAAGGGTGTGTGCATACACGACAATACTCCCTCCGATTCTTTTTACTTTGCGTATAACTTTTTCTCAGTTTTCTCGTATTAATCTGTGCGTTGCCGATTCCTAGCGCTGGTTTCCTTTTGTGCCCCGCCCAATCCGCCTCTGCCCTAATTAATTGGCAAATTAGTCCAGAAAAATTAAACATGTGCCCTCCTCAGTATGCGGGTCAAGAGGTATGTGCAGAGCAAATAGAATCTGAGGGAGTATATCTGCTTCCCTATATTTTTATGCTTGTTCGAGGTGCCAGCCCCAAAAAAACAAATATTTTGCTTCATGGGGTTGGCAGCTCCATAATTAATAGAAGCATCAAATTAGTCATGCAACTTGGGAAGATCAAGAACACACAAACACGTAATGAACAGAGGCTCGGAGCAGTGATGTAATAGCTAGCAACAAAAAATGTAGGGTAAAACGAACAAAAAGCAGCGGAACCACATGCTAGTTTGCTGATGTGTAATTAAGCATAGAGAACATTAAGCAGTCTGATGGAACCAACAGGTGGCATCAGAACAAAACTAAAGCATATTAACTATATGTGCACTGGTATGTAATTTAGCACATGTAACATGTTCACTGCCAGAAGTATGGCCCTACAGGTGCAAGCAGAATCACACGTCTCATGAAAAACTGAATGATGCCCTAAAGAAATTCAAAGGTGCGCTGCTTATGCTAGAAAAGTGAACGTAGGCGCCGGCCGTTGGATAATAGTACCTGATTCTCGGCGGCGTATGGGTATCATTGTCATACTTGATAGCTAAGGATCGTCGATGGTGCTCGTGTTGCGGTTGAGTTTGGGCCGGCTGTCGCCGTCGCTGAAGCGGCTCCGGTGCTACGGTTGCGGTGCCTGTCGACATATAAGAAAGCTCGTCTGTGGTAAGTGAACAGTTGCATGATAAGGAGAACAACCGAAAGGAGTACAAATCGAAATAACCTAATGAGGCTGCAGCGTCGGTAAAGTAGGGCCGGTGGAGTTGAATATGGCGTCCGTGGAGCGGGTCCGGTGCAGTGGATGAAGGCTTCGGCGAGCGCGTTGTACAGTGCTTTCGGTGAGGCGGATCTGTTGCGACGGACGAGGGCTTGTATGAAGGGCCAACGAAGGGGCGGACGAGGGAGTCAGTGAAGGGCCTACGCTGTGGTGGACGAGGGCGCCAGTTAAGCAGATCCGTTGTGGTGGACCATGATGGCGGTCAAGGAGATCTGGAGCGGTGGGCAAGCCAGTCGCTGAAGCGGCTCCGGCGAAGTGGTGAGTTGGCAGTTGGGGGTTCCAAGGTGCGGAAGGTAGATCCGGCGGGGTGTGAGGTCCACTGCTGCGGCGGAGGACTAGATTTGGCGGCTTGCCGTGGTTGGGGGGTCGGGGAGGGGAAGGGGAGGGGCTCTGGGGAAGAATGTTGGGGGCAAAGAGGGGAAAACAATGGAGTTACCAAAGCAGCCCTTTTCCGTTCATGTGGCAGGGGTAAAATAGGAATATCGCAGGGCTAAACTTTTGGGCGCGTGATATTTCGATGTGAGCGGGAAGTTTGAAAGCTTTTGGCGCCTAAAATTATAAGTATTCTGCTCTCGTATGGCCGACTATGATATCATGGCCGACAATTTGTTTTTTTTGCACGCAAAAAAATGTGCAAGTTTTCAAAATCAATGTCTCCAACTCGAAACTTAGATTGTCCATTCAATTCAAATATGGATCATTGAGCTACTGCAAGCAAATACCATCATACGGTCCAATTCAAATGAAATTCCAAATGTGTTTATCCTAAATATGATGATAAAAGCAAAAATGTGTATGTGTATGAATAAAGTGGATGATTATAAAGTTTGAACATGCCCGTATGTATATCTCTAGGTTTGATATATGAATTTGAAATCACGAAATCCCAGCTTAAAAATGTACCTCCATTTAAATGAATTACAAAAGCTAATGATGGAGTCGAATTCCAAAATTCCAATCTTAGGTTTGTAATTCTCGTACATCAAGGTATATCACACATGTTCAAAAGTATCGTTATCTCATAGTACAAACTGTGAAACAAATTGACCAACCATGAGTGCACAATATGTCAATTACGCTAAAGTCCCTCAAATATAGACACCTCACTCTTTATCTGAAGTCATCCCCCCACCACACACACACACACACAGAGAGAGAAGTCGTTCTCTCCCCCAAACACCAACACACGAGCACATTAACACCCCTCTCTCTTGTAAAGTCCGGACCCCAACATAGGTCTCTATCACTTTGTCTCTCGGGCATGCACACATCTCTTCCCTCACTCTCTAGGTCTCCCGCTATCTCTCTTATCCAAGCACACGCACTATGTAGAGTGTGTATTTCCCATACACACAAAACGTCACCCCCAAACGTCTATCTCCCTAGTTATGTGGTTCTCGCGCACTCACCTCACACACCACCCCACTGCAAACAAGCACACTTTGTCTCCTTGTGCACCACTCTCCTCTTTCTATCTCTCCCACATGCATACCCGCCCAGCTCTTTCCCCGTGTACATATATGTCGTGACTCTTTGCATAGCTTCCTAATGTATAATCGTTCTCAATTTCACACATTGTTCTCTACACCATCTATTCTAGATCTCTCATGAAGTCCCTATCACACACACGATGACTTGCTTCCCTTGCGTCTCCGTTCATAGGCCAATTTCGGACAACATCAACATTGTCTCCCTATCTATACGCCATTTATGGACACAAACGACCCCTCTCGCCCCCTCTCTTCCTCTCACTCTCTCTCTCCGTCGCTAGCTCTCTCTTTCTCTCGCTCTCACACCCCTATCCCACACACACACACTCGATGTCTCTTCCAAATAGTCTGCTCCCCCCGCCCGCACCCGTGCTATCTCGCTACTACACATGTCACACCATCCCCCTTCCCTTATACTAGGTTTACATCATCAGTGGTCTCTCTACTCCACATACACTCTCTGCCTCTCACACACAAACGCATGCGCAAACACACACAGACACGCACAAACACCCATTTACCTGGATCCTCATCTCTCCTCATGTCCACATGTGTATCTCACACACTCACTCTCTAATTATGTATATGTGTCTCCACATTACACAACACAAATCCCCATGTACATGTCTCTCTCTATCCTCCACACACATAGACACAAAGAATCTGTTATCATTGCCTCAGTCTCTAACATATCACACACGCAAACTCTCTCTCCCTCTCTCTCTCTCTCTCGCAAACACGCTCAACAAGGGTTTCCCCGTGAATAACTTACCGTCTATTCATGAACAGTCGTGGCAGTACGGTGAACACGAGACGTGAAAAAGAATAAATCTACACGTGCTTAGACCACCTAGTATGACTACTAGGACTAGAGCAAGCCAAAAAGCGCGCCGCCGTCACCCCCTCCTTGTCGGCGATGGGAAAATCTTCGTTTTACACAGTCAATAAGTCATTGTGCTAAGTCCCCACATGTCGAGGCATTGAATAGAATGTAGATGCTAGTTTACGGAAGCAAGTATCGATAATACGTTTGTATCTCCATACTTATATTTCTTCTCTTATAAAAAAACGAGTTGGTGATGATGGTACGTGTGCCATCTTGCAATATAGACCGTCCGATCTATATCTGACGAATGGAAATTAAACTAAAAGATACCCGCACCCCTCTCCACATTTGCAGACAAGGCCTTCCCTCATTCATCCTTATCTCCAACAAACCTCATTGTTGAGAAATTAAGAAAGGAAGCCTCTAGAACAAACTGGCCTGGTGGCCGCTGCCAGGGTCGTCAATCCCCATGCCTCCACTCAGTCCGACCACCAACCACCACCACACCCCACTCCTCTTCACCTTATCTCATATTTCTCAAGATATCATTAGTTTTTACACATGGGATTACTCCCGCAAGGGTCAATCACAACAAGTGTTTTATAAAAAAATGCATCTTGATGTTCTGTGCAATGCACGGATCTTGCTAGTACTCCTACACAAGACTAAGTTGGTGATGATGGTGTGTCTGCCATCCATCGTTTCTGACCATTAGATCTACATCTAACGATTGTGAGGTAAGTTGTTGCCTTTTCTCACCAACATCCCACTTGTCTACCAATTTGCAGAAAAACCCATAATTAGTATCTTAAAACCAACCACATCCCTCCCTGACCTCACCAAAACAGCCCAAGGAATATATTCTAATTGAAACATAATATATCTCTAGTGACATATGTATATCAAAATTAGAGTGTTTTGTACCAAGTTTGTGAATAAGTATTATTCTAATTGTGATTCATTGCAACGGACATGAACATTGCTAGTATTTCCAACCATGCATTTCTTTTCCTAGTATTCCAAAGTTTCGAGTTTTCCATCAAGACATTAGTCACTCATGGTTGATATTTACTTTCAATCATGTACACATATGCACTATGTAACTAGCCTTGCTTATTGGCTTCCAAAGCTTAACTTTCACTCCTACTTACAATATGTAGAGTATTTAACAAAAAACTACCACTTTCAACCAGCCCTAGGAGGAAACTATTGTACAAAAAATAGCAAAAACATACCCAAAATTTCCTAATCCACGCCAAAAACTACGTAGTACTCCTATCGATTAGGTTCGTTTTAACCCATTTATGACAGGGTTGGCCCACATGTCCGTGCTGACGAGGCAGCTTAAACCAACACATTTTGTTTGACCGTTGACACGAGGGACCCACATCTGACCTTCTATCCTGTTATTCCCCCTCAAATCATTATTTTTCCTGAACATTACTTCAAACAGTACTGATGCGTGTTCGTTGGTGGCACCGGTGATGAGCGATTTGGCCGCTGCTCCACCGGACGGGCCGGACGCCGCGCTGGCCTCCGCACGGGTTGGCAGGCTGGCCCGAGCGTGACTCACGAGCGAGCAAGCCACCGCGCTGGCCTTCGCTCGAGCCAGATGGTTGGCCTTAGCGCGGTGCGCGCGAGCAAGCCGTCATGCTGCCGTGCCAATCTAGCTAGCAAACCTTGCAGACAAGCAGCTGGACGGAGCTATCTTGCCTAGCTAGCGGCCGCGAGCACTAGACGGAGCTGGCATCCGGGCTGCCGCAACATGGGCTCCGCACCGCCGGCGGTTTTAACCTCGCCTTCTGCCGGCGGCGGTAGCTGCGTCCCATGGCCGAGGATGACTAGGTGGACGGGCCGGAGGTAGGAGGTCACTCGAGGATTTTTGTTGGTAAGAGGAGTACAATGGTTGATAAGCTAGTCTTATCTTAAGTCTGCCACGTATGCAAGTGGTAGTAGTTTCTTGGCATTTTAGTGGTTTCTTGCATTATTAGAGGAAGTACAATAGAGCTGAGTCAGCGGGCTATAAGAAATAAACTACTACTACATGCTGGCTATAAGATGGGATGTAGATGACATGGCACTGGCTTATAGCCAGCAGCTGGCTATACTATTAACCATGCTCTTAGAGGTTTCTTGTAAGGAACAATGTATGTACTACTAGCGATAAAAGGCGATTCTAGGTTGCGTTGTACTCCAACGAGTACTACTAGTGGTCGTGGGAGTGTATACCTCGTTCTGTGGGTTCGATCCCGGCTGAACGCATGGCGGCCTTTTTTTAAAATAGTATACTATCTAGATACATCGCAGAAATGGATGTATCTAGAACTAAAATACATCTAGATACATCCATACCTGCGACAAGTAATTCAGAACGGAGGGAGTACTACACTTCGCTGCGAGCCAATATTTTACATGGGTAGTTTGAGTTTTGAAGTCAAACGGACGTGCGGCCCCACAATCTGGGTGCACTGGAGTCTGGACAGCCTAGCCACGTGAACTGGTTTTCCTTCCTAGCATCCCGTGGCTCGCGTGCTCGCCCTAGCCGCACCTCGCTTGCAGCTTCCAGCTAGTAGCATATTTAAACTAGCGCCTCCCAATTAAGCCCGAGGAGCCGGAAAAGCCTGGCGGGGCATTCGGAACTGTGCAATATGGCTCTGTATGTAAAGTGCCCTACTACTACTTTGTAGCTTGTGGCGTTGCATGCATGGACTTCACTCCATTATCGGCTCTACTATAAAAGAAATTCCTCTTTACGTGTTTTTTTGAAACAGAGGCAAAAGCTTTGCTTCATCTCATTCATAAAGAAGGAACTACTAACAAAGTTCGACGAGATCCATTAAACCTCCACAAATGGAAGCGAAAAGCCTAGTCTCGGTGTATCAAATAACTCAAATGTTCTGCCCCCGCAGTAACTGTCGCTGATAAACAGGCTGCTAGTGTGTGCGTGAGAGGAGCGGCTGAGTAGGCCAGCTACGTGAGAGGAGCGGCTGAATAGAGCATCGAGAGTACCCACTAGGCCACTACGCAGGTGTACTTCCCCTCCATTGATAGTACAACGATGGTTCTAGAGAACAGTAGTACCCTCCACTTCCAACTGTAGCTCCTTGGCCCTGAGATTCAAGAGTTCAAAACTGGTGCACTATACAAGACTAGACTAGAAGTACAGTACTCCCTCCTTTCCGGTTTATAGGTCTCATCTCAAAGTTTTAGTTTTTCCATTTTATAAGGCTCAATTTGGTTGTTTCCCATCACATGTTCAGATTCCAAGGTGCATTAAATCATTGCATGCAAGTATTAAGAGAAAATTGACCAATGAATGTAATTTATGCATGCATGCATTGCAATTAATGCATTGGTAAACATACATTTTTGAGGAAAACAAGAGCATTAATTGGGTGCTTTTTTGAGTAGTTGAGAAAAGTAGTACTAGTACTGCTACAGTACGAGTATGTACTCCTCCGTCACATAATGTACAACGTTTTTTGACACTAGTTGGCGTGTACAAAAAATGGCAAAAACATACCCAAAATTTCTTAATCCACGCCAAAACTACTACCTAGTGCCAAAAATTTCTTACTAGTGCTATTATTTACAGTATAATGCAATCCCATAACGTTCCATAATGCTAGTACTAGTACTCCATGGTAACCAAAACTACTACCTAGTGCCAAAAATTTCTTACTAGTGCTATTATTTACTAGTGCTATTATTTAGAGTAGTAAATAATAGCCTCACCCCTTCCCTGAGGAACGATCTACAGTTGGAAGGGACGAGGCCCTGCGGTTACCACGCTCTTATCTCCTCCTCGCCAGTTCCCCTCCCCCTGAAGAGAAGGCAGTTCGTCGGTGCTCCCATGGATACGCTAGGCGGTTCTCCTCCTCGTCGGGGCTGGGAGACCTTGGACGATGATTCTCTGGGAGAAATCGCACGCCGCTCCGACGTCCTCACCGCCGCAAGACTCGGTGCTTCCTGCACCAACTTTTTCAAGACGCTGTTTAAACAGGCTTGGGAAAAGGCCATGCTTGTTGGTCTTCCATGCGTCCTCGAGGAGAAGGTTCTTCTATGGGACAATTCTTCGAACAGTCCACCGCTCCCTGGCCATGGTTGCACGTTGACTCCGCTAGAGTTGACGACGTTGAGAGGTAGTCGGATTTTGTCCGATGAGCAGGTCAGTAATGGAGTTTGATCATGTAGTACTTAGTTATTCCATTTCCATCCCGTAATATTTCCGCTGCCCACCGTCTTATATATAGGTCTAGGTCGGTGCCAACGAATATTGGCTTGCATACCTCCAGCCGGATACCACCATGATTTTGCACAACATCCGCAGCAGTGCGGCCATTCCGGTAGACCCCTTCTCCACCATTGGGATCGGCCTTCCGGACTGGCTGGGCAAGAATACGTATGATGATGCCTACATGAGATTGAAGAAGATAGCAATTGCGGACCCGCCGACAAAGCGACGCGGCTACGACGATTACTATCTCATCGCGGTGTTCGACATAAGGATTTCCATCAATGCAGGAGGCAGTAACGGCAGAGGCTGGCGCATGTTGGCGGTGGCAGATTTGTACCCCTACCCGTTCGAAGACGACGTGCGCCATCTAGGCCGCATCTTCGCGCTGACAAGACAGGGGACTTGTTTCATCTGGTTGACATCCTACGGTACGGGAGATTACAAACGGAATGCACAAACCATCATTTGCATCCCTAATGGCACTCCATTATTTTGCAGGGACCAGTCATCCCCCGATCAAAATAAGATCGCCGATCCTGGATGTGCATTTGCATCCGCGATTTGGTCTAACCTAGAACCTTGTAGCTGACTTTGGCATATTGGGATCAACTATCTTAGCAGTCGTTAGCCATGGTACCACTGATGTGCAACATGGTCACGTAATCTACCACGACCGGACCGTCACCATCTACCCAGGTATTCCATTTTTTAATCCTCTCGCCTTCTCTTTCATTGTTGTACTAGTAGTATACTTTGTAGTACTAGTAGGAGTACTTTTTACCTTGGAGGACGCGTATAGCTAGCTAGGCCCTTGAAGAATTGAACCCACTAGCTGCCAGCATTTTTGTTTTTCCATGTCTTACTATCTCATCCATGTAGCCAAGAGTGGCTATATATAATAAGACGGTTATTTTACTTCCTCTATACCGGAGTAGTACTATTTGCTGCACAGTATTCTTGACCGCCACATTTGAGCACAACATTATTATGCATGGACCTTGACTATGTACGTCACCATGTGTCCAGATCTGGGATGCCGCGTGTACCAGATGAACGGCGCCGAGTTCGACCCCCGTGATGCTACGTGGGTGCCGAGGAACACTCTTGGAGAGTACTCGCTTTTCATCGGGGATAGCTACCCCATTGTGAAGCAGATGCCACCTTCCGTGCATGACACGGAAGGCGTGCCGTTCATGAAGCATGGTTGTGTCTTCAGTGCACACCGCGGGATGAACGACATGCTGGGACACGCTATCCCTGATTTATGCCGCTTCAGCTTGGATGAGTCTCCATTGTGTGGAACCGGACTAGAAAGCTGTGACAATGATTCCCGTTGCCCACCGCTATGGATCGTGCCATCCATGAAGAACACCTGGGACTGGTACCTGGAGGAGGACATGTAGCCCATCTATAACGTGTAAGTGGAGTACGGTAATTGTGAACGGTAGCGCTGTGAATATATGTAGACTAGTTGTGCACAAATTTATCACATGAGTTGGAGATGAACTTGTGTGGCATACTTGCATTTGTCCTTTAGAATTTATTACTAGTAAATGTGTTATGTCTACGTGCAACTTGTGTGGTTGTTGCATGGGCTCCAACACGCTCTTTGAGAAAAAAAGGTGGCACAGCTTTGGATATACGTGACGTGGCGGCAGCATACAGTAGCATCGTTCGCTATAGTTGTACTAGTACACTCCTACTAGGATGACAACTCCTATAAAACCTTGTGCTTGGCTCTTTGCCTCTTCGGGAGGTTCCATAGTTCGTACTCGTGTGAACCTTGCACTTGGCTCTTCGCCTCTTCGGAAGGTCCAACACTGATGATACTACAGTACAATATGCTTCTGGCAATCTGACACCGATTGAACTGCTGCACGTCCACCGCGAGGGCGAGGGCGAGGGAGAGGGAGAGGGCGTTGTAGTCAAAACCCTCTCCTCATCCCGCGAACCACCGCGCGCGTGGGTGAGGGAGAGGCGTAGTAAGAAAGCTTCTCCTCGTTCGGCGAGTTGACGGGACACATCAAAGCAGTACTAGTACTAGTAGTAGTAGTCCATACTGCATCCTTTCCGATTAATATGGCTTAATTTGAAACGAGAAAAATACACTGGCGGTCAACGTATGTAACAGTACGCTCTTTATGGTCACTATATATAGTTTTGCGGCGATTATGCGATCACTAGCTCATCGTAGAGCACCGTATTGCACCCTACTGACCGGCCACATAGTCGACGTGGCACTTTGTTGACTGGTTAAATTGTCACCTGGTTTCTGGGTCCCACCTGTCAGTTGGTAGAGCAAAGAAATCTGTTAAACAAAACTTTACGCAGGCGCGACACGAGTCCAACCCTTGCGCGCGAACCGCCTTGGCTGTGTATGTGAGTGCATGCACGTGTCCTCCCTCGGTCTTCCAACAAAGAGTGTACTACATGATGTACATCTACACTTCCAATGCATTTAGCCTTTAATCTACTAAATCGATATTGATTGACGAATGCACCAACTTGTGTTGTAGGTATAGGCTACATGTCTATCCTTAATTACAGCATGCAACTGCCTTCATTTAATCTTCTTATCTCAATGGTCGCATGCACACATAAGTCTGCTACTTTTGGGCGTTAATTATGCCCTGGTCAATATGTAAATCTCTAAATGTACAGTCTTTCACGGACGTAGGGAGTAGGTTGAGCACTTGAGCGTGAGTGTGTGTGTTGCGTCGTGTGCTGTGTGCCGCATGGGTGCGTGAGTGTTGCGTGCGTCCATGTGTATCTGTGAGTGTTGCATGTTGCATGCATGGGGCTTACCCCCTCCCATTGACATGTTCATATTTCAAGCTTCCTTTGTTCCCTCCATATGCACTACAAGAAATATGTCAACTTGTGACCACCACTATTGGTCACTGAATGGTCACAAATTTCCATTTGTGACCTTTTTGTGACCAAAAACATAAGGTCAAAAGCTGGCCGTCATAAACTAACTATAGCGACCTTTCTTCTGGAATGGTCGAAGACGTTTATGACCAAAATACGTCTACTGTGGCGTTTTGGTCACTAGCAACCTCCCCAGGCCACGTAGGCATCCAGCGTGGCAATTTGACGTGGCACAAGATTCAGCCCGGTCCAATTCGATTTTCTACATGGGCCTAGCCCAACAATTCGGCCTTTTTAATGTATTTTTTCTATCAATTTTTGATCAGCTTCATGGGCCAAGCCCAACATTGCAGCCTTTTTTATTGTTGGGTTGTGGCCTTTTTGTCTAAACGAATTTAGTTTTTCTTTTTTTCCCAAAAGAAGGGTCCACTAGTCAGATAAGTGGGTCCACTAGTCAGATGTGTCCCAATTGTTAGGTTCTGGTAACAGGTTTCCATTTGTCAGGTAAGTGGGTCCCATCTATCAGACTCATATTCTTCATATTTCAAGCAGTATTTAGATTGGCACAGACAAAAACACACACAATACTTAAACAAGAGCAACCAGATCACATAATACAAGCTCTATCCGTGCCATTACAAAGGGCCATGTATAATACAATACTTTACAAGCTCTACAAGTGTAATATAGTACTACTTCACAAGCTCCTGGACTCGCTGGACTCTCTCATATTTATATGCAACTTCAACAGGACAAAAACTTCAATAGTCAGGGCTGGAACCATTGTCAGATGAACAACACGCCGGACTCGCTCGACGGCGATAGTCAGGGCTGAGACCAAACAAAACAGCAACATGGCTTCATCTGTCATCCTGTTACATGAATCAGAGAAGAATGAGAAAAACTGGAGCAAATGTATTATGAATAGACCATTCAAGAAAAGGACATGTATTTAGAATGATAACACAAATTCAGCTAGTACCATGCTTTTTGTTGTCGAGCTAGTTAAAATGAGATAGTAGTTCATATAAGAAACAGAGACACAATATGAATATGCATGGCACATATGCAGGTTGTGCAAAAAACTGCACTACAACACATTGCGCCTGAAACAAAATACCATTCTACTATCACGACCATACATTCAACTAGAAAGATCTAACAATACTCGTCCGCACACGCATACTAACATCACAAAGGCAGGAGAGAATAAAGGGAACCAAGGAAGATACCTGTGGATGATAGTGTCGACGATGATCTGGATTGAGTTAGCATTGATGAGGAAGTGGATGGTGTCCATGGTGTGCTTTAGATGCACACAGCCATGAGCTTCTTGCCGTTGTTGCATCCGTTCGCTCGATGATGGGTACCAATGCATCCAAGTAGAACAAAACCACCAACATTAACCCACAGCTTCAAGTACAAGCAAGTATATATCAAGTGACAGTGAAAACAAGTTGAGAAAAACACTGTAAATATCTATTTCATGTCATGCAATATTCAAACCAAATAAACCTATGCATACGAAGTTGAAATATTACAAAGAAAGCACTCATCAGGTAGCATGCATACAAAATCTCTATGTTGGCAGTAGTAAATACTCTCTGTGTTAGCAGTAGTAAAACTCATGAAGTACCAAGTTAACAACTTTGAGTCAGAAAAGCTAGAAGTGTCTCTTAAGAGAGACCAGAACTCATTAAGGCACATATCATATTCTGAACAGCATCAGCACCATGGTAGTAACAATTAATAGTAGTAGGACATCAATGGGGCACAACTTATTTAACTACAGATGGATGGACAGACAATTACCTTCTCGAGGCAGGGGTGAGCGTCCTTGAAGTCGAGGAAGATGAGCGTGAGGGCGACGCTAATGGCACTCCAGGACATGTTGAGACCGAGCAGCAGCGCCACAAGCATGCCCAAGGTGATGGTGTACATGCCGAAGGTGATTTTCTCCCCAGATTCAGTGCATGGAACAACTCCCTTCCGTTCCCAACAACAGCAAGGTACTGGTGCTACTGCCGTGCAAACAAAAATCTTGTAAGCATGATAGAAGGCTGGGATGGCAGGAAGTGAAAATCCTGTCTAACAACATGAGCAGAGCACTAGTTACAAGCATGATGGAAGGCTGGGTGAAGAATATACGAAACTGAACCAATCAATTCAATTCAATTCAAAGGTAGTTTTGCAGCAGCAACAAGCATTAAAACAAGCTACTCTTGTTACTATAGTGCAGTTCAGTACTATAGTTCAGTACCATATGCCTACAATTAGACACAAGCTTCAGTATAGTCAAAGTGTAATTACAAATAGGATTAAGAATCAAACTTGTTACTCATGGGATCGTGGCACAGAGCGTTCAGTAAAGAGTATAACACAACCTACACTTATAAACACATGCTTCAGTTCAGTGCAGAAATAAACAAGCCTTAGATTGTGAGCAGTAGTGTTAGATTGTTTACCTTCAGAGTTCTTCTTCTCCCACCTCCCCATCCTGCACAAAGCCACCCTCCACCTGACCAAATCAAGCTTTCAGTTCAACATTAAGCTACACAGAGAGGAGACAAATCGATCTAGGACGAACAAGGTAATAGGATACATTACCTCCTGCCATCCACGGGGACGCCCTCATAGTGGCACGCGCCTTGTCAAATGGGATGAGGTCCCCGACAAACTCCGGGATGACGTCCTCACTGGCGTTGGCCTTGGCAGCCATCATCCAAATCGGGCGCATCTATTAAATGAAAGACACTTGAACACAAGTCTAGGAGCTAGAATCAGAATCTACATTGAACTAGATAGGAAACTAATTCAACGGCCCATAACACAGAATTGTCAAGTCACGAGCAGTTCCAACGGAGACGCATGCAAGGTACATTTAACTCCGGAATGCGGCACGAGATAAACAAGACGAGCAGAAGCTCTAGTAGCATGGCATCGTAACTGAAGAAGTTAATGCGCAACATGCCAATTTCCAAGGAGATGCATCAGTTAGTTAATTAGCTGCAAGTTTTAGTCAGAGTATGAAATCCCCTGAAACTTGTAATCGATAAGCCAAAGCCACCTATGCACATGCTAGTGAGAAGCAGCAGCAACAGCGGACCCATCTGAACCTTCACAAAATCTCAACATCTTCACAAAATGGCACATAAACTAGTCGCTACAATTCACAAAATAAAGGAATTAACAAAAAAACAAGTAATGACATCAATTTTCTATTCTTTATACAGCTACCAATCAACTCTGAACCAACTCTTGCAGGATTTCAAAAGGGGCCATGAGTATTAAGCAAGATTTACAAAACAATTTGGGTGCATAAGAAAATCAATGAAAGGATCTCTGAACATTGGTGTTCATGTCTGCACTACAATAGCACCATCTGAGATGAAATTTTGCACAAGAGCAGGATCGTTGAACACAATCAAGAATAAATGGCATTCATGTGCCAGATAACAACACAATCAATAGCGCATGTATCTCAAACTGCCAAGCCATCACTAGTTAACCCAGGGACAGACCTAACGAAATTTCTGAAAATAAACTAGTGTTGGTAACATGTGAGATGCAGAGGGTGGTAACGGAGGAAGTGGAGAACAGGGTCACGTCGACGTCTGCTGGAGAAGGGGTACGAGAACTGGCTCGTGGTGGAAACGAAGAGGAGAAATGGCCTCTGGCGGCTGGTCCTGGCGCTCGGTGTGCTCGGGCGAAACCCGTCTAGGTCCCGCCGGAGATGCGCCGTTGTCGACGACCACCGCAGCAGCAAGCTCCAGTGTGGTGTGGTGTGCCACGCCACACCGATCCGGCCGGCCTCCATCGCGCAGGTGGATCCCGATGCGGCCGACCTCCATCGCACAGGTGGGTGCGGATCCGGTGCCGCCATCGCCAGAACTGGTGCACCCCATCCATCCATCCATGGGTGGGCGTGGGCAGGTGGGTGGATCCGTGGAAGAGGGGGTTTCCATGGGTGAATGGACGAGATGAGGAGGGAGGTCGGTCGGCAGCGGGGGTGGGGATGGGGAGGACGAGGAGACGAGGTCGCCGATGGGGGTGGGGATCGACGGCGGCGGCGGAGATTGGAGAGGAATCGGGGGTTGGGGAAGGGGAGCAGTTTGTGGGTAGCTCCGCGGGGCCCGGCCGCCGGGGCCCGGCCGTCGGCGAAGCTGAGGAAGGGGTCGTCGTGGAAGGGCGCGGCGGCCGGGGACGGCGGTGAGGTGGGTTGGTTCGGGCCGTAGATCAAGATCGAGATCTGAGGGAGGGAGAGGGCAACGGCTGTGGGTGCGTAGGGGAGAGAGGGGAGCGAGAGGACGAGTGGTGCGGGTTGTGTTAGGGTTAGTTGGGTGATACGGTGAGGGGGTCAAGTCTGCCGTTGGATCCGGGACGATCGGACGGTTTAGATCGTCTACGGTAGGGTGATCCAGGGGAGACGTCCTTATTGGTTGGAGACTACCAACAATATTTAAAATATAGTCTCTAAGTGCTAAAAACAAAGGGGTTTATGAAACAACTACCAACAATATTTTGCAAAATGGAACCATTCAAATTTTCACTCAAGTTATACCACATTTTATGGATGATAACCAACTTGTATGCATTTTCTTTGGACGAAAAAACCATTTTCAATTTTTTGAGTGCCCAAAAGGAGGTTTTTTATGAAGGACCTCCAAAATAATTGTTGCAAAATTGGACCAAATCATTTTTCTAAAATACTAGGACATATTTAATGCACAATTGACAAAATGGTTGGGTGTAAAAAGTTATGATCCAACTCTCGTGAAAAAGACAAATTTCCATCGATTTAGTTGGAAGCGGGTCAAATTTGAACTTCACGTGCCTCATAGTTTGCTATTTATTTTTTCCAAAAATCATTTCTAGGTACATAAGTATCTACTTAATCAGAGAAACACCAAAAAAATCCAAGATTCAACCACTAGCTAGGAATAGTCATTCCTGCCGTTTTGACCACATTTTGAAACGGACATAAAAAAATCAAAAAAATTAAAAAACAGGGAAACCTTCGCATTGTGTCATTATAAGTGGCCAAGTTCCCAGGAAAAATAACAAACTTGTAATACGGCAATTATTTTAAAAAAGTGTTCTCAGAAACGAGCTATCACGTGTGGAGATCAATGGCTTTCAAGCCAAATGATCAATCTTATGGCCACATTCATGGCATAGTTTGTTCAAATGATCTCATATTGTGCACAAGGGTGCATATTGGAATGGCAAACAATCTTGCCTAAGGAAGTTTTCATTTTCGTTGGACGAAAAAACCATTTTCCATTTTTCGAGTGCCCGAAAGGAGGTTTTTTTGTGAAGGAACTACCAAATAATTGTTGCAAAATTGGACCAAATCATTTTTCTAAAATACTAGGCCATATTTAATGCACAATTGACAAAATGGTTGGGTGTAAAAAGTTTTGATCCACCTCTCGTGAAAAAGACAAATTTCCGCCGATTCAGTAGGAAGCGGGTCAAATTTGAACTACAACTGCATCATAGTTTGCTATTTATTTTTTACAAAAATCATTTCTAGGTACATAAGTACCGACTTAATCAAAGAAACACCAAAAAAATCCAAGATTCAACAACTAGCTTGGAACGGTCATTCCCGCCGTTTTGACCGCATTTTGAAACGGGTATAAAAAATTCAAAAAAAATCAAAAAATTGGGAAACCTTCGCATTGTGTCATTATATTTGGCCAAGTTCCCAGGAAAAATAACAAACTTTTAATACGGAAATTATTTTAAAATAAGGGTTCTCAGAAACGAGCTATCACGTGTGGAGATCAATGGCTTTCAAGCCAAATGATCAATCTTATGGCCACATTCATGGCATAGTTTGTTCAAATGATCTCATATTGTGCACAGGGGGGCATATTGGAATGGCAAAGAATGTTGCCTAAGGAAGTTTTCATTTTCGTTGGACGAAAAAACCATTTTCCATTTTTCGAGTGCCCGAAAGGAGGTTTTTTTGTGAAGGAACTACCAAATAATTGTTGCAAAATTGGACCAAATCATTTTTCTAAAATACTAGGCCATATTTAATGCACAATTGACAAAATGGTTGGGTGTAAAAAGTTTTGATCCACCTCTCATGAAAAAGACAAATTTCCGCGATTCAGTAGGAAGCGGGTCAAATTTGAACTACAGCTGCATCATAGTTTGCTATTTATTTTTTACAAAAATCATTTCTAGGTACATAAGTACCGACTTAATCAGAGAAACACCAAAAAAATCCAAGATTCAACCACTAGCAAGGAACGGTCATTCCCGCCGTTTTGACCGCATTTTGAAACGGGCATAAAAAATTCAAAAAAAAATCAAAAAATTGGGAAACCTTCGCATTGTGTCATCATATGTGGCCAAGTTCCCAAGAAAAATAACAAACTTGTAATACGGCAATTATTTTAAAAAAGTGTTCTCAAAAACGAGATATCACGTGTGGAGATCAATGGCTTTCAAGCCAAATGATCAATCTTATGGCCACATTCATGGCATAGTTTGTTCAAATGATCTCATATTGTGCAGAAGGGTGCATATGGGAATGGCAAACAATGTTGCCTAAGGAAGTTTTCATTTTCGTTGGATGAAAAAACCATTTTCCATTTTTCGAGTGCCCGAAAGGAGGTTTTTTTGTGAAGGAAGTACCAAATAATTGTTGCAAAATTGGACCAAATCATTTTTCTGAAATACTAGGCCATATTTAATGCACAATTGACAAAATGGTTGGGTGTAAAAAGTTTTGATCCACCTCTCGTGAAAAAGACAAATTTCCGCCGATTCAGTAGGAAGCGGGTCAAATTTGAACTACAGCTGCATCATAGTTTGCTATTTATTTTTTACAAAAATCATTTCTAGTTACATAAGTACCTATTTAATAAGAGAAACACCACGCATTTTGAAACGGGAATAAAAAATTCAAAAAAAATCAAAAAATTGGGAAACCTTCGCATTGTGTCATTATTTGTGGCCAAGTTCCCAGGAAAAATAACAAACTTGTAATACAGCAATTATTTTAAGAAAGTGTTCTCATAAACGAGCCATCACATGTGGAGATCAATGGCTTTCAAGCCAAATTATCAATCTTATGGCCACATTCATGGCATAGTTTGTTCAAATGATCTCATATTGTGCAGAAGGGCATATGGGAATGGCAAACAATGTTGCCTAAGGAAGTTTTCATTTTCGTTGGATGAAAAAACCATTTTCCATTTTTCGAGTGCCCGAAAGGAGGTTTTTTTGTGAAGGAACTACCAAATAATTGGTGCAAAATTGGACCAAATCATTTTTCTAAAATACTAGGCCATATTTAATGCACAATTGACAAAATGGTTGGGTGTAAAAAGTTTTGATCCACCTCTCGTGAAAAAGACAAATTTCCACCGATTCAGTAGGAAGCGGGTCAAATTTGAACTGCAGCTGCATCATAGTTTGCTATTTATTTTTTACAAAAATCATTTCTAGGTACATAAGTACCGACTTAATCAGAGAAACACCAAAAAAAATCCAAGATTCAACAACTAGCAAGGAACGGTCATTCCCGCAGTTTTGACCGCATTTTGAAACGGGCATAAAAAATTCAAAAAAAATCAAAAAATTGGGAAACCTTCGCATTGTGTCATCATATGTGGCCAAGTTCCCAGGAAAAATAACAAACTTGTAATACGACAATTATTTTAAAAAAGTGTTCTCAAAAATGAGCTATCACGTGTGGAGATCAATGGCTTTCAAGCCAAATGATCAATCTTATGGCCACATTCATGGCATAGTTTGTTCAGATGATCTCATATTGTGCACAAGGGTGCATATTGGAATGGCAAACAATGTTGCCTAAGGAAGTTTTCATTTTCGTTGGACGAAAAAACCATTTTCCATTTTTCGAGTGCCCGAAAGGAGGTTTTTTTTGTGAAGGAACTACCAAATAATTGTTGAAAAATTGGACCAAATCATTTTTCTAAAATACTAGGCCATATTTAATGCACAATTGACAAAATGGTTGGGTGTAAAAAGTTTTGATCCACCTCTG
>NC_053024.1:708955870-708978327 GCF_003073215.2 Triticum urartu | reverse complement strand
ATTTTCTTTGCCATTCATCTATGCTTGTTATGTTGACATGGTAATCCAGTAGTGTGGTCAAGCTCCCCGCATTATGAACAATGCCAAATTATGCTATTGATATTTTGAACTTACTCTTTATTTTCTAATTTGAAATTGGATGGAATTGACAGAACAGTTATCATCTTTGTTTATACACGTGCAAAACCTGTCATCTCTCTGCTTTGTTTCAGGGTGATATGCATGATGGCATGCACAAGTCTGCTGAAGGCTGTGAGACAAACCCAACATATATTGCAGCAAAGAAGGCAAAACATCTTGAAGATAGCGAGACAACCCCAAAGTCTTGTCTTGATGCAGTGTTCAAGTTACTTGAGACTAATAGTCAGACAAGCTCACAAAATTCGTTGTCTGAATCAGTTCGACTTCTTCAGTCCCAAGTTCTAGCAGAAAGGCATTCTGCAACTCAACTTCGACTTGAAGTCCTATCTCTAAGAAAGATTGCGGAGAACACCAATGAGAACCTCATCGCTAAACAGCTACACCTGGAAGCTATGACCGACATGCTAGGCCGGTCTCACAGCCTTGCTCAGCAGCTTGCGCAGCAGTTCCCCCGCAAGGCTAACCTTTCTTGAACTGTCTTGGAAGTGGTCTCGGTTCAGTATTATTTTGTTACGCTGCAATGGTGCCCAGTTTTTGTAATCTGCTTCTTCGTTGCGCTTTATGATCACTGGTGGCGAACTTCGATGCCCAGTGGATGTAATATACCTTAAATCCTTTATTGTATAGTGTAGGTTTATTCTTAGTTACTATGCCGTAATTTCTTTATTGTATAGAGTAGGTTTGTTCTTAATTCCTACAAGTTACTGCCATCATTCGCTATTTGAAAAAAAATCAGATGTAGTCGACCGGACTGAAACATTCGACTCTAACGGGCCAGGTTTTTAGCGGACCACAATTGGGCTGGCCTGTGTCTTTCTTGGGCCTGAATGATTGGGGCCTTCACACATTGCGCCAGGCCCAAACTTACACCGGCCTATATATTAGTTAGGCCTTTTGTCGACCCAGCGCTTAGTTTGGCCCAGGTAGCGTTGGGCCATTAACAGGCTGAATATTGTACTGGCCTGTTGCGGCCGAGATGAAACCACGGGCCTTTAGCGGGCCAAAATGCATGTTGGGCCTCAATTTTCACTAGTCGTCGACGGGCCTTCAGCAGGCCAAAATGTAGACCGGTCCGTTTTGGGCCCAGTTAGCTCACGGGTCGTTACCAGACCGAAACATATCTCGGGCCTTAGTTGGCCCACTGATATCATGGGCCTTTAAGAGGCCGAAAGCTTAGCACAGGCATCAACGGGCCGAATTACACGACAGGCCTTTAACAGGCCCAAAGTCACGTTGGGCTTAACTGTTGCCAACTTTAGCACGGGCCGTTAGTGGGCCCGATGTCCCGTCGGACCATATATGGCCCATGGGCAGCACGGACCATTCCCAGGCCGAAAGTCACACCGGGCTGAAATGGGCCCATGTCTACATCAAGCCTCTAACAGGTCGAAAGTCACTGGGCTTTAGTTGGGCCCAAATATTCGGCGAACAATTAACGGGCCAGATCTGGCTTCGAGCCGCAAATGGGCCCAAATATTGGGCGAACGATTAACAGGCCAGATCTGGCTTCGGGCCGTAAATGGGCACAAATATTGGGCGAAAAATTAATGGGCTAGATCTGGCTTCGGGCCGTAAATGGGCCTTTATTAAGCAGGCCGTTATTGGGCTGGCCCACAAGTACCTGATTAAGTTCTACGGGCCTTTGACTGGGCCGGCCTTTTTAACCTATATGGGCCTCTGTTGGGCCCAGCCACGTGTCGACGTATCATAGGCATGTCTCCTCCAATGGACGAGCGATATCTGGCCCACTGACGAGCTGACAGGTGTTCCCTTCGGCCAATCAGAATTTTACACGTGGAAATTTCCCATTGGTCAGGGCTGTTAACAGGTTATCGGATCCAAAATCCGACCCGATAGCTTAACGGCGTTTCGTTACGGTGGAAGCCACGTGTCGGTCACCCTTGACGAAAGCAGTTCTGTGACGCGCGATTTATCGCCATGGAAGTGGAAACTTCCGTGATGATAATTTTGGTAATGTCATGGAACACTTCTATGACAGCACATGTATGACTATCTTGATTCTGTCATAAAATCGTCATGGATGTACATGCATGACAAAAAACGCGACCTACTGTGACAAACATGTATCATCACGGAAGTGTATTTTTTTGTAGTGCTCCTGGACCCTCTGGGGTTGTCCTTGTTCCCAGTTATGCTTCGCAGCCACTGAGCCACCGTCTCCTCGGTGACTTCCTCTGGGTGGACCCGAGCGGTGTCATCAATGCCTGAAATACATCCACATCGGATGGTCGTGGGCTTGGAGAGGCTGTATACGTCGACTGAGGAACACTTCCAGCAAGTCCATGCCAGTCACCCCCTCCCGGACTAATCTGACAACCTGGTCGGCTAAATGAGAAACTTCGCCTTTCTCCTCCGGAGTCATGGTCAATGAGGAAGGTTGGCGGGGTTGGTCCATGGTGAAAGGGGGAAGACCGGTCGAGTGGCCCGGAGTCGGGACATCCTTGCAATAGAACCAAGTCGACTACCATCCGCGGACTGACTCGGGAAGGGTTATTGAAGGAAAGGTGCTTCTACCCCTAGTTTGAATCCCCAAACCCCCGCACATTTGGATAACGTGGGTCTTATGATCAGTCGGATGTGCTTTCTTCATAGTTTGGGAGCGGCAAGTGAAAATGTGCTTGAAGAGACCCTAGTGCGGTGGGCAGCCCAAGAAGTTTTCGCACAAAGAAATGTACGTAGCAAGATAGGTGAAGGTGTTTGGGGGAAATGATGGATTTGTGCTTTAAAAAAGTTCAAGAAGCCCCGGAAGAAAGGATACGGAGGCAAAGAAAAACCATGGCCGACATGGGTTGCGAGGAGGACGCACTCACCCTCTTGCGGCTAAGGTTCAGTCTCATTCCCCGGCAATCTCCAAGACCAGTGAGCAATCAGGCCCGCACCGGCCAGATCCTCCAAGTCTTCCTTCTGGATCGTGGACTGGATCCAATCCCGTGTGATCCAGCCAGGCGGCAATCCGGATCTTGACGACGATACTGACTCGTCTTCTTGCCCTTTGTCGTCGCCGTCGCCTTCTTCGCGCACTCCACAGCTGCCGTCTTGTCCTTTCGCATTGCGGTGGACTGTGCACGGGCGGAGCGGCGGCGTCAAGAGTGGAGGAGGACGCGGTGGAGCAGCAGAGGAAGAAGAGAGAATGAGGCGCACTGTGCAAATGCATCGGCCTCGACGCCTTTTATGGGCTTACTTCTGAGTGGCTGACTCGTGGGCCCAAGCAATCCAGTCATATCCTGCAACAGTCGCTCGCCCGATACGTGGTGAAAAAGGCGACGCGAGTATCGAGGAGCCCCTGTCTATCCATTCCAATAACTACGGCATGCTCTGTCCTGCGCGCTTCTCCAAATTTTCGAATCCCGTGAGATCTCGGAACAACAGAGCAACCAATCGCGCCAAGATTTCACACCATAACACACTCGAAGATTCTCAATATAGTTCACTCGACGACCTCTGAATCGATCAAGGCGGCTGAAATAAGGTTGAAACCTCAACATGATTTCCGGACTCCGTTGGAATTCCTCCGGGGCATATAATCGAGTCGGAACCAACTTCAACCCTTCTTCAGTCGGACCTCAATCCATTCGGGGGCTGATGACGATGACATGTACCTAGGGTAGGGTCATAGGCCTATCCTAGACACCCTACCTAAGGACATTGCCCTAAAGCCAAGTACATTCAAGAACCAATGGAAGGTACTGACTGAAATCACATTGGAGTGCAATCCACTCGACCAAACATACCACTCGGATACCCCAAGTCCACTCGACCAGTATGCAGTCATTCGACCGCACGAAGAATCACTCGCAGAATGGAAGGTCTAAAGTCACTTAGGATGGCAACGGTCAAGCATTCACTCTATAGTGTTAAAGATCATTTATAACTCTTTATACCTAGCGTTACCACACTGTCTTAATGTACATTGAACTCTAAATAGGTCTATCTATCATACAAATCTCTTTCCTCCTCTCTGTATATATAATTGTTGCCAGACTTCTAACCCTCATATCCTATTCTTAATATAATACAATATCTATTATAAAAGTTATTAAAATGATCTTTAACACTATAGAGTGAATGCTTGACCGTTGCCATCCTAAGTGACTTTAGACCTTCCATTCTGCGAGTGATTCTTCGTGCGGTCGAATGACTGCATACTGGTCGAGTGGACTTGGGGTATCCGAGTGGTATGTTTGGTCGAGTGGATTGCACTCCAATGTGATTTCAGTCAGTACCTTCCATTGGTTCTTGAATGTACTTGGCTTTAGGGCAATGTCCTTAGGTAGGGTGTCTAGGATAGGCCTATGACCCTACCCTAGGTACATGTCATCGTCATCAGCCCCCGAATGGATTGAGGTCCGACTGAAGAAGGGTTGAAGTTGGTTCCGACTCGATTATATGCCCCGGAGGAATTCCAACGGAGTCCGGAAATCATGTTGAGGTTTCAACCTTATTTCAGCCGCCTTGATCGATTCAGAGGTCGTCGAGTGAACTATATTGAGAATCTTCGAGTGTGTTATGGTGTGAAATCTTGGCGCGATTGGTTGCTCTGTTGTTCCGAGATCTCACGGGATTCGAAAATTTGGAGAAGCGCGCAGGACAGAGCATGCCGTAGTTATTGGAATGGATAGACAGGGGCTCCTCGATACTCGCGTCGCCTTTTTCACCACGTATCGGGCGAGCGACTGTTGCAGGATATGACTGGATTGCTTGGGCCCACGAGTCAGCCACTCAGAAGTAAGCCCATAAAAGGCGTCGAGGCCGATGCATTTGCACAGTGCGCCTCATTCTCTCTTCTTCCTCTGCTGCTCCACCGCGTCCTCCTCCACTCTTGACGCCGCCGCTCCGCCCGTGCACAGTCCACCGCAATGCGAAAGGACAAGACGGCAGCTGTGGAGTGCGCGAAGAAGGCGACGGCGACGACAAAGGGCAAGAAGACGAGTCAGTATCGTCGTCAAGATCCGGATTGCCGCCTGGCTGGATCACACGGGATTGGATCCAGTCCACGATCCAGAAGGAAGACTTGGAGGATCTGGCCGGTGCGGGCCTGATTGCTCACTGGTCTTGGAGATTGCCGGGGAATGAGACTGAACCTTAGCCGCAAGAGGGTGAGTGCGTCCTCCTCGCAACCCATGTCGGCCATGGTTTTTCTTTGCCTCCGTATCCTTTCTTCCGGGGCTTCTTGAACTTTTTTAAAGCACAAATCCATCATTTCCCCCAAACACCTTCACCTATCTTGCTACGTACATTTCTTTGTGCGAAAACTTCTTGGGCTGCCCACCGCACTAGGGTCTCTTCAAGCACATTTTCACTTGCCGCTCCCAAACTATGAAGAAAGCACATCCGACTGATCATAAGACCCACGTTATCCAAATGTGCGGGGGTTTGGGGATTCAAACTAGGGGTAGAAGCACCTTTCCTTCAATAACCCTTCCCGAGTCAGTCCGCGGATGGTAGTCGACTTGGTTCTATTGCAAGGATGTCCCGACTCCGGGCCACTCGACCGGTCTTCCCCCTTTCACCATGGACCAACCCCGCCAACCTTCCTCATTGACCATGACTCCGGAGGAGAAAGGCGAAGTTTCTCATTTAGCCGACCAGGTTGTCAGATTAGTCCGGGAGGGGGTGACTGGCATGGACTTGCTGGAAGTGTTCCTCAGTCGACGTATACAGCCTCTCCAAGCCCACGACCATCCGATGTGGATGTATTTCAGGCATTGATGACACCGCTCGGGTCCACCCAGAGGAAGTCACCGAGGAGACGGTGGCTCAGTGGCTGCGAAGCATAACTGGGAACAAGGACAACCCCAGAGGGTCCAGGAGCACTACAAAAAAATACACTTCCGTGATGATACATGTTTGTCACAGTAGGTCGCGTTTTTTGTCATGCATGTACATCCATGACGATTTTATGACAGAATCAAGATAGTCATACTGTGCTGTCGTAGAAGTGTTCCATGACATTACCAAAATTATCATCACGGAAGTGTCCACTTCCATGACGATAAATCGCGCGTCACAGAAGTGCTTTCGTCAAGGGTGACCGACACGTGGCATCCACCGTAACGGAACGCCGTTAAGCTATCGGGTCGGATTTTGGATCCGATAACCCGTTAACAGCCCTGACCAATGGGAAATTTCCACGTGTAAAATTCTGATTGGCCGAAGGGAACACCTGTCAGCTCGTCAGTGGGCCAGATGTCGCCCGTCCATTGGAGGAGACATGCCTATGATACGTCGACACGTGGCTGGGCCCAACAGAGGCCCATATAGGTTAAAAAGGCCGGCCCAGTCAAAGGCCCGTAGAACTTAATCAGGTACTAGTGGGCCAGCCCAATAACGGCCTGCTTAATAAAGGCCCATTTACGGCCCGAAGCCAGATCTGGCCCGTTAATTGTTCGCCCAATATTTGGGCCCATTTACGGCCCGAAGCCAGATCTGGCCCGTTAATTGTTCGCCCAATATTTGGGCCCATTTGCGGCCCGAAGCCAGATCTGGCCCGTTAATTGTTCGCCGAATATTTGGGCCCAACTACAGCCCAGTGACTTTCGGCCTGTTAGAGGCCTGATGTAGACATGGGCCCATTTCAGCCCGGTGTGACTTTCGGCCTGGGAATGGCCCGTGCTGCCCATGGGCCATATATGGTCCGACGGGACATCGGGCCCACTAACGGCCCGTGCTAAAGGTGGCAACAGTTAAGCCCAACGTGACTTTGGGCCTGTTAAAGGCCTGTCGCGTAATTCGGCCCGTTGATGCCTGTGCTAAGCTTTCGGCCTCTTAAAGGCCCATGATATCAGTGGGCCAACTAAGGCCCGAGATATGTTTCGGCCTGGTAACGGCCCGTGAGCTAACTGGGCCCAAAACGGCCCGGTCTACATTTCGGCCTGCTGAAGGCCCGTCGACGACTAGTGAAAATTGAGGCCCAACATGCATTTTGGCCTGCTAAAGGCCCGTGGTTTCATCTCGGCCGTAACAGGCCAGTACAATATTCAGCCTGTTAATGGCCCAACGCTACCTGGGCCAAACTAAGCGCTGGGTCGACAAAAGGCCCAACTAAAATATAGGCCGGTGTAAGTTTGGGCCTGGCGCAATGTGTGAAGGCCCCAATCATTCGGGCCCAAGAAAGACAGGCCGGCCCAATTGTGGCCCGCTAAAAACCTGGCCCGTTAGAGTCGAATGTTTCGGTCCGGTCGACTACATCTGATTTTTTTTCAGATAGCGAATGATGGCAGTAACTAGTAGGAATTAAGAACAAACCTACTCTATACAATAAAGAAATTACGGCATAGTAACTAAGAATAAACCTACACTATACAATAAAGGATTTAAGGTATATTACATCCACTGGGCATCGAAGTTCGCCACCAGTGATCATAAAGCGCAACGAAGAAGCAGATTACAAAAACTGGGCACCATTGCAGCGTAACAAAATAATACTGAACCGAGACCACTTCCAAGACAGTTCAAGAAAGGTTAGCCTTGCGGGAACTGCTGCGCAAGCTGCTGAGCAAGGCTGTGAGACCGGCCTAGCATGTCGGTCATAGCTTCCAGGTGTAGCTGTTTAGCGATGAGGTTCTCATTGGTGTTCTCCGCAATCTTTCTTAGAGATAGGACTTCAAGTCGAAGTTGAGTTGCAGAATGCCTTTCTGCTAGAACTTGGGACTGAAGAAGTCGAACTGATTCAGACAACGAATTCTGTGAGCTTGTCTGACTGTTAGTCTCAAGTAACTTGAACACTGCATCAAGACAAGACTTTGGGGTTGTCTCGCTATCTTCAAGATGTTTTGCCTTCTTTGCTGCAATATATGTTGGGTTTGTCTCACAGCCTTCAGCAGACTTGTGCATGCCATCAGGCATATCACCCTGAAACAAAGCAGAGAGATGACAGGTTTTGCACGTGTATAAACAAAGATGATAACTGTTCTGTCAATTCTATCCAATTTCAAATTAGAAAATAAAGAGTAAGTTCAAAATATCAATAGCATAATTTGGCATTGTTCATAATGCGGGGAGCTTCACCACACTACTGGATTACCATGTCAACATAACAAGCATAGATGAAGGGCAAAGAAAATCATTGTATCTATTTTGGATAATGTGCATGGCATGTTGTTCATATCATCAGCCACATCAGTAAGATAAAACAGGAGATGACAAGGTGCAAACGTGGGCTGCTTCACCACACACTGGATTATAGATCCACAAAAACAAGCATACATATAGGGAGTATTAAGTAATGTGCATGGTATGAATAAGGAATTTGGTTTTACAAGTAAAACTTAGAACTTACGGTTCTTACGAACATGCATTTTGGTAGAAACAGCAAACTAAACAGCAGTAAACGATAGGGAGTATGAGCAAATTAAACAGCAGTTGAGGATAAAGGCTTTAGAAGGACTGACTTACATTAACAGTTAACACCGGCTTTATAATGCCCTTCTCCATGTCAAGGGAAGGATAACTCAAGAATTTCAGCACATAATCTTCTTCATAAGCATTGCCTGTACTCTACATTTTGTAGAGAGTAATTATAGATATGATAATACTGGAAGGGATAGAGGATAATGAAGATAAGATGCAGATTGATGCTACATAATCAACTACCAATCCCTGGAAGTACAAGCGTTACAGGACAAAATGTACTGACAAGAGCAATGGGCTACACTTCTGCACTGGCATTGTCTGTGTATTCTACTTGTTGGTAAGATTAAATATAGATCTGATCTTTTTTAGTAAATGGTGGGCGAGGGAGATAAGATGCAGAATGCTACAAAATGAACCAATCCCTCTTCCCATAATACAAGAGTGTTTTGAACACTGGTGTACTGTACAAAACGTTCTTATATTATGGGACGGAGGGAGTAGCTGTTAATGTAAGTACAGTGATAGACCACGTTCAGTCCTTACAAGAGGACTGCAGAGCTAAACCTCTTCAAAAGCATTGGGTTGATTCTAAATTTATGTAAGAGTCCATACGGATCTTATAATGTCCACCAAATGGACGATTACGAGGCTAACATGTGCAGTGATGCTACATAATCAAAAAGCTATGAAAGTAAGTATGGTCATACAGGGCAAGAGGTACTCACAAGAGCAATGCAGTGTGCAGTATAGTTGCGAGATTCTGTGGTCCCTTGAGAACAATGTTCTTCTGCTAACAGTTTTCGTACAAGTGAGACATTAAGGCAAATGCAGAAATGTAGTTCAAATTGTGATGTGATATCATAGACAGTACCTTACGCTGCAGCCGAGACCAATGTGTAACAAGATTATTCCAGTCACCGTCGGATAAATGTAGCACCGGAGACTTTACAGAAATTTCGTTCAGAGGCTTGCCATCGAAGTGCGCTTGCCTCAGGTAGGAACGATACTTCATCAACGAGTGCTTGAAAAGCGCAACCAACCCTTGCTCGTCATCACAATCCAGTTTGCTCCTCGCCTATTTAAAAGAATGAAATCTTGTGTCTTCTGTCAGCAGAAACATATGCAGTAATGACCATGAATAACATTAGTACATTACTTACGCGTAAGTTGCGGAGGAAGACTGGAAATTGTTCTGTGTCTGCGGTATAATCTTTCCATGAAGGAAAGATGCGCACAAAGTTCCTGACAACAACATAAGCTTCGTCTTCTAAACTGGGAAGAAATGGAACAGGGGTCCTATTTGCTGCAATTGGGGCTCTCTCTGGTTCGAAAAGGGATTTGGCAACTGGATTTGGTGTACTCTTTGCTGGAATGGGGGTTTTGCATCGTACAGCTGGTGCTATGTCAACTGGCATAATCATACTGTTTGCTGCAGTTGGGGTCTGCTGAGTTGGGGCATCAGAAATGACCAGTGTAGTAGGGCTAGAGTCTGCTAGAGTTGGGGTATTTTGTGGGTCAGGTGATATTGCAACTACACCTAATGGGCTATTTGATTTATCAGGTGCCACTACCTTTTCCAAATACTTTGCTTGTGCTCCTCCACGATCAGCAATCGCCCTCTTCCTTTTGAACGTCTGATACACAAGAACAGCATTTGAATGGATAAATATGGTATGATGACAGATGGAATATGTACTGAAAATGGATAGGCAGGGCGTATTCACATACACGATGTGTAAACTAAGCTAATGGCAGTTCAACAAAGTAGAAGCAATGCAAAGCATCAGTTGCAAGATATGTGCGAGCAATGTAACCTTGGAAAGTTAGAGCAAGTACCTTGATGGGTGAATAAGATAGGGCATCTTCCTCTGACTCCTCCACTAGGGAGCTACATTGACTTAGGTCTCCCTCTAGCTCAGAATCACTGTTAGGATCATATTCTGAGCATGAATCTGTAGGTGGAGAGCGTTTGCATTGCATTGCATCCAGACTTGATTTCAGTCCCTTAATGCCAAGTTTGACAGCCATGGCATTGTTCTGCTTTATTCTTTTCATGCGCGCAAGCTCATAATCATTATGATGCTGTTCAGAATCTGAGATTCATGAAAACATAAAAAGTAGTCAGATTATCTATGGAATGCATTGCGGATTCAACTCGGAGAGTGTCTCCCTATAAACCCCTGCATATGCAAAGTTCACCTCCCCAACCGTGCTGACCAGACCACACACAGAAATACAAACCCCTTATGTCTCTATAACAGGCAGGCACACATTTCAAAACTGAAGTAGGAACATTAGAATCATATGAAATTCGTATTTGAACAAATAAACTAAGCAATTATGAGTGGCGTAATGTTTAGCTTCAAGGGTGGAGTGTTGGTAGTGCGACACAAAGCAAGTAGGCAGATTGTATTCCATGTAAAAGATCGAAACCTATGTAAAAGCTGGAAATGACACTTTCTTTCTATACAATGCAGTGTTCGTTACCCACACATGATGGAAGAGATCACATAGAGAAATACTATTCACTCATGTCTACGGTTCCAGTATTTAGAAATAGGGTGGTCCACCCTAAAAGAATATTGACAACAAATATGACAAGGCAAGCATAGATGTAGTGAATCAATCATTTACTTGTGAGCTTACTAGGACAAGTATGCAGAATTGTAACTGCAGTAAGAGACCGTCCAAAATCTGAATCAAGAAGTTTGTCTAGCACTTATTGTTTGCAACTAATCGACGTGAATAATTGGATATTATATCGAATGAGTAAGAAAGACAAGTAAAATTGTCAACAAACCTGGCTTGCAGTAGTAATCTGGGTCAATGTCACTACGACCAACAATCCAAAATGACTAGTTTGTTCCTGAGGGCCGGAATTTTGAAAACCCTGTGAACTTTAGAGGTACTAAAGATTACCGAAATACATCTGAACCATTAAGTGTAGGTAGCACTGAGCACACAACAAACCCTAATGACAGTCCTGCCTAATGAGTAATGAATCAATTAGAAAATGGGTGATGAGGAGTGGCTGCTGAGTGTTGAGGACGTATCTCAGGATAAATCGGGTTGGCTTGGTGGGTGCTGCACGCCTGAGCCCTGAACGGACTGGGAAGGTAGGCACGGCGGTGCGCCCGGGCAGCGGTGACGCTGTTGGGCGAGCGGCTCCTGGCCTCCTGTTAGTCCGGCGTCTCCTCCTAGAGTCATGCCGTCCGGGGACGGCAAGTCGCCGGCGAGGCAGGCGGCTGGGGGCGAGTAGAGATCGGAAAGCGCAGCAGAACAGAGGGGAATCGGGGCCTGGGACGACCCAAAATCCCAGGGTGGGCCGGCCCACCGTGGGCACCCTGTAGAGATACACACCCGAGCGGAACATGCATTTTCGAAACTAATTTAGGAACATTTAGCTGACCAATTAAACAACTCTGTTTTAATAATATCAGATTCGTATTTGAACAACTAAGCTTGTTTAGCTTGATGGGTGGAGCAGTGTTATTATGACACGAAGCACGTATTCTGATCGTATAGTGATCATAAAAGGGGGAAACTCTAAGCATATTTTTTTAGCAAAAGAGGGTTTCCCCTCCGATTTCTATTAAAGAAACCACCACGGAACCAACATGATCAATTAAACCCTAAGCATGATCAATTAAATCGTATTATGGCTGTGCCATGGCAGATTTGAAGCTGCAAACCGGAGAAATGATATTTAGCATCCATTGTTTGCTTCGAACTAAGAACTAAATTCTAAGAGCTGAAAAGAAAGTAGAGTAACCAAGTTAAGATCTATTTTCTGGTTGAGATCAAAAAGTTGAGGAGATATGAAGTACCACCTCTCTTGCGGCGCCGTGTAGGCATCGGGGGTGCGATGGCTGTCGGTGGCGTTGAAGCAGATCTGCGACGGTAGACGGGTGCATCGGGGGATAAGTCCCGTTGCGGTGGAAGAGAAGGTCGTGTGAGCGGCCCCGGCAAAGAGGACGACACGCCGATGAAGCGAGAGGACGCGATGCAAGGCTATTGGTCCGTCGCCGTGGATGAGAAACGTCCATCTCTAGCAGTGGACGACGCGGTCTTGGTAGGCGCTCCGGCATGGTGGAGGACGGTGGCGATGGATGTGGTGGAGGACGGCAGCGATGGATGGGGTGGCGGACGGAGGCTGGTGTGGGGATGGGGTGTTCTAGCGCGGACGGTGTATGAATGGGAAAATGGAGGGAGAGGTACGGGGAACCATGTTTTTGGGACGCGCCTGTCTGAAATATGGGAAAGTTACGAACTTAGCCCCCGTTTAAAATTTGGACGTCTCGTCGGTTGGGGATAGGACGGTAATCTCGCATCTCGCCAATATTTGCCCAGAGCGATTTCGGGCGAGGAGAGGGTGGTTGGCGCCCATGGTTGGCGCCCACGGTGTATGAACGGGGCTGACAGGTAGGGCGGTTGTGTCACGTCTGAGTGAAGTTACAAACCTGCCCCTATTGAAAATATTTGCCTACATCGATTTCGGCAGTCGAGTTTGTTTTGCCGCCCACCGTGTATGAATGGGGAATGGAGGGAGAAACAGAGGTCTTTCGGACGAGCTTGAATCAAATGAGTTTTGCCGCCCATGTTTGACGCCCACCGTGTCGGAATGGGCTCAGAGGCGGTCGTGTCACGTCTAATTGAAGTTACTAACCTACCCCTATTTAGAGCAGTGGAAATCGGGCCGATGGATTGTCTTGTAATGGGTAGACAGTAATTTCCATCTCCCAAACACTTGGCTTCGGGCAGCCGACGTGGGAGTGGACATTTTGCTGCTTCTTTCGAATTTTGGGACAATAAGCATCCACGTTTACCCTGGCAACTAAATTCGAATCCATTTTGTATTCCTATATGAATCTTTATAAATCATTCTATGTGTTTTTATATATCTTCAAAAGGACGACAAAGATGTATTCCACTGTCATATATGAATATGGTTTACAAATGCCGATACTCAAATTCAGAAACTAGAATCCAGTTTAAGGTGAATTCGAATATTTGGAACACTTCATGTCCAACTCAAATGTCACACGCAGCATAATGTGTACTCCCATTTAGATATGTACACAAGCGATGTATCAAGATTCAAATACCGAGTCAATCAACCAAGAATGTACAGAACTAACAGACATATAAACACTTATAGAGTATATGGATCAATAATATCAACTAACATACATAAGCCAGGCCGCTGTACTTTTTTTTGGCTACAACAGCATCCTTTTTTTAGCCAGCATCTTGGCCCTTTCCGATGCGTGCCACTTATGGTCCATCTATACTACTACTATGCTGAATGCACATTCAGCCCGATTGGCATATTTGTAGGTCTGGCACAGCAATCCAAATGAAATGTCTCCGAGTCTTATCAATTAATACAGACTTGTGCTCAAATAAAATTACAAACAAAAAACAATTATTACATGATCTCTAAAACAACACAAAGGTTATTCAACTATGGAAAGAACATTTCACCTATGATTTACCAAGTAGGAATTTAATTTCCTTTTTTCCTTCAGGACCTTAACAATCTGGTCAGTCTCAGCTTGCTTCGTTTTGAAATCCACCAAATATTTAATGGTTGTCTTGAGTACTGCTTGTGATTGTGCTGTTTGCTTCCTCAACATGTCAACTTCATCTCTAAGTGCAGAAGCAGAATCTCTTTCTACCACTAGTTTAGCCTCTAGAGCATCAGCAGTTGGCAATTCATAATGCACGATTGGGCCGGTGCCACTGCTGTGGGATGATGCAACGTCCATGGGGACCTCGCTCTTTGATCTTGGGCTAACCTGTTTTGCCATTAAAGTTCCGATTGGATTCAGAAAAGTTGAAGTTAGCAAAACATCTCAACTGGGAGTTATAACAGCAAACCAGTTAAACAAACAAGGAATTAAAGAGTTTCAATTGGATGCTGAAAAGTAGTTATTAACATCATTGTAACCCGCTGTTGCAGCAGCAAAGCAGTTAAACAAACAAGTAGATATTTAAGTTAAGGCAAACAGGTAATTCTTAACAGTAAGTATCAAACACATAGATAGGCGCAGTCTACAATATGATTAACAGGCTGTGCCATTATGTAATCAGTAGCAAACTAAATTAAGCCAAGCAACGTAATTGAACAATTTTGCAATAAGTGGCTAACTAAAATTCCGAGAAGCAGGTAACTGAACTTACGCTAGTTCTTTGTACAGGCACACTGCAACTTCTTTTTCGCTTACAAGGTTGTACGAAGGAGTCCATGGCATCAATTGCTTGGATACGCAGTCCCAATACTTCTTTCTTCCCACACTGCATGGGTAAGTCGAATGGTTAATCTGGTAAGATGGTGCGTCCTTGATATGTTATATGAGGACGTGTAGTCAGACTAGTTGTAGCCAAACACATCACACTGGCTTTTACTGTATATTTCATGCGATTACTTTTGGCATATCGAGATCTAAGCAATCTACAATAGGATGAAAAGACTGGCATCCTTCACATTATTGGCGAACTCAGTTCATAGAAACAAGCAATTCAACCATTCTGTGGGTAAATCAAAAGCGCCACTGGAATATTTTTCACTATCCAATCATACACGCAAAAAGGGGCGACGCCACCATAGGGGCTGGTATGGGCGGCCGCCTCAGGTGGCTGGAAAGTGTGCACCTAGTTTGAGTCGTCCAGGTTGGCCCATGCTAGTTTTGTTCGTCCCAACGCACGAGCAGGCAATGTAAAAAATGAAGAAAAATGTTTCAATTTGGATGGGCCAATAACATAAGTGCAAGGCAGGCCCTATAGCAGGCTCGCGGCCCAAACGAGCGCCTCCCATATCGATCGACAGCAGGAAAAATCCCAATTCATTCGCTCCAGCCTCCAGTCTGGTTCGCTCCTAACCTAGCCGCCGCTGGACAGACCGACACAGCACTTCCTCGCGCCCTCGTTGGAGGGCGGTCGCCGGGCTTCAAGCGAACGGAAGGACAAGAAGATGAAGATCCAACCCTGGGTGTAGCCTGCGTGGGAGGCAGCGGCGGCAGCACGGGCATGGCATCGAGCTTGCGCAAACGGACAGTCGCAGCTTGCAAGAGTAGCATGCGCAACGAGCAGGTACATCACATCCCTGATTATATCTAATTCAACTCTTCAATTTCTGGCCAATAGTTAAACCTGACGGTGTTGTAAAACTGCTTGTATGTAGGGAATCTATGAGAAAATGAAACCAATTTCTACTTATTTTATAACTCCCCCAATCAATACTGAACTGACTGAATCTGATGTATCTAATCAAGTTTCCGGTGCAAACATACAAGCTCATGTTGTTCTTGAGCCTGAAGTGTCTAATGAACAGACTGCTAATGAAGGATTTGATGCAAACATTTTACATGCTCCTGGTGATGAACATATAGTGTCTAATGAGGGATCTAATGCAAGCATTTTGCAAGCTCATTGAAGGATTTAGTGTCTAATGATGATCTACTATGTTGAGAGAGACAGAGATTTGCAGGCATTGATGACAAGCAAATTATAGTGCATTTTCATAGCTTGAGGAAACGTCGAGGCCATCTACCAGAAAGTCCCCGTATCATGACAACATAGCATAAATACTTTTCTAATCTGTTGTTTGAAACTATTGGCATACTTGTGCAGGATAGATATATTGATATGCAGTTTGCGCACTGGTTATACGTGCAATTACACTTCGATATTTTCAGCCAGAGAACGAATAATTCAAGCAGGTACAGACCATGTTTGTAGTCCTTGTACACCATGTTGCATTTTGTGTTTTTTGGTGCTTGCATCATTTAGTGTTTATAATCTGAACTACTTTGGATCATTAGCTGGTTTTCAAAGTGCATGTAGCTTCACATTTCTCAAGTTATGTTGATTTCCGGAGTGCAAGTGCCTTCGTATTTTTTAAGTTAAATGTTCGCCCCTGGTAACTTGAATTCGTGGATCAGCCACTGCACACAAATCATACACGAATGCCAGTACGAATTAAATGAAATGCAGGGACTTACGCTAGCTCGTTGTACAGGCTCACTGCAGCTCTGCTTGCGCTTGGGATGTTCCATGTACAAGTCCATGTTACCACTTGCTTGGATGTGCAGGCCTTGTGCTCCTTGCATCCCCCTCTGCATTTTTGACACGGCGAATGGTTGATCAAATAAGAGGAATCGACCTTGATGTTGTACCGGAGGACAGATACTTACAAGGTTATACGGGTGTGCAGGATGTGTACCAGATCCCGTAGCGCCGTCATGCTTCGCTAAAAATGGATTTGCTTGTTTCAGATGATATCTCCAGAAGAAATAAGAGTTAAAGTCAGAGTTGCATAGGCGTGTAAGCTAAGAGAGCAGTGAAAGGATATCCAAACATCGTCGGAACAGTGCACAAGGGAGTGATGTGTGGATACCTAGTTCGGGCCGGCGTTTGGGCATGCTCGCCTAGCTAGAGTGCGGGTCACTTCAGAGCCGTTGAGGGTGATGCGCTGGCGTTGGCTGGCCGCGCACGGATGCAGATCTTGAGTGGCAGCGGAGCGCTACGATGCGGTGGACGAGACCGTTGGTGAAGCCCCAACGGCCTCGGGGGGCGGAGGTGCGACGATGTGCTCGGTGAAGTAGCCCCGGTGAGCTGGGAGACGGCGTCGGTGAAGCGCACCTGATGCGGTGGAACTCGGTGTCTGTGAGGCACGTCGGTTGCGGCGGCCGACGTTGTCGGTGGACCACCCGGTGCGGTGGACGAGGGCGTAGATGAGGTAGCTCCGGTGCGGTGGTGAAGCGCGACCGTCGTCTTCGTCGTCGTCGTCCGGCACAGAGGTGGGGAACGGTGGGGAAAGAGACGAGACGAGGGGCGATTCGAGGGTTGGCGGCGAATTAGGGATTTGAGCAATCTGGGCGCGGAAGGGGACGGTGGAGAAGAGAGATTTTGCAGGGCTGGAATTGGGGCCGCCAGATATTTCAATCCGAAACGTGGAAGCGCGAACTTATATTGTCGTCGTCCTTTTTTTGGGGGGGGGGTGGGTGGCTGGGTGCTACGCGTCCGTCCGACACACGCGACCACCCCGACAGGACTATGCTTCGGTGCCTTAAGGCACCTGCCTTTGTGTCCATGACATGTGGGCCCAACAGGTGGCTGGCCCACATGTCAGTGACCCAAAGGCAGTTGCCTTTAAGGCACCGAAGCAGCGTCCACCCCGACACGACCCTGGTCTGCCTGGTGCGCCTACATTTGAGAATGCAAACGAATCTTCTTTCATTTGCAAACGAATCTGTATGTATTACCATGCCCGTGTTTTCCTTGCAATAATTAGTCATTCGAAACAAGATACTCCATCCGTTCACTTTTGTAAGTCGTTTCAGACAACTTAAAATGAACTGTTTTGCACATTGTCTGAAATGTCTTCAAGGTCTTATAAAAGTGAACAGAGGGAGTACTATAAATTAATTAATGAGGAGTTATTTGAAAAAAATCGAAACGGTACCCACGCTAACGTGGATTAGAGTGTGTGTCACATAATTAGTTATTTGAATTAGAGTGTGTGTCACGTAGTTAGTTATTTGAATTAGAGTGTGTGTCACGTAGCGATCTCCAATTCTAACGTGGATTTCGCATTTCACTGTATCCACGCTACTTTTTAATACAAATTCATATGTATATGATGAACACCATGGTAGTGAGAAAACTTTTGGATGGATTCAAACATATGACCTACAAAATAGCACAACAAACTGAGTCAATGTCAACTTTTCGAAACTTAGTATGGCACGAATTCGAAATAATTACCCGTATGCCTGGTCCTCGGTTCAAATCTTACAATGTACACCGAATTGAAACATCGATATTAAGTCTCGTACTATGTACATTCAAATGTTGTTTTTAGCCCCCCCCGCACAAACGCTACATACTTCCTGTATCGGTCAATCTTCCTCTCCTAACCACCTTAGGAAGCTATCGGTTTCCAACACACATTCATTCTTTCTCTCCATGTTTCGATCTCTAAGTCTCTCAACTACACAACCCCTTTTTCCACTCTGTTACCAAATGTATTTACCTCACACACCCGCCATTGCACCCCATGCCGAGCTCTCTCTCTCTCTCCCCCTCTCCCTCTCACCCTCTCGCGCTAAATACATGCATTGCCTATCTAGCCCCCAACCTCTCGTGCGCACGCACGCACGTTGTATATCTAGGTCACTCCCTCGAGACTGTCTCACTCTTTCTTCCGCACGGCGGGCCACACTCGCTCAATCTCGCTCTCTTTATCTGAGTCTCGTTTAACCTTTTTCTTTCACACACAAATGATATATCTCCCTGTTCGGGCCTCGATCGACACACTCTATACTCTCTCACGCAGATTGTCTATCTAGGTCAGTCCATCCAAGCCGCCGCCACTCTTTCGACCTCATGGTGGGCCACACTCACTCAATCTCTCTCTCTCTCTCCTATGTCTCGATTGACCTCGCTCTTTCTCGGACAAAAACGATATATCACCATGTTTGAGCCCAATTCGACCTATTCACATTGTATACTCTCTCACGCACATCGTCTATCTAGGTCACTCTCTCCAACCCGTCTCACTCTTTCGATCGCACGGCGACCCTATGTGATCGGTTGACCTTGCTTCCTCCCACGCACAAAATATATCTACACGTCTGTGACTGGATCATCTCTCAAGCTCTATCTTACAGCCCTCACCCTTGCCAAAAAGCTCAATCGGACAATATCTCTCCAGAGCATATATATTTGTTCAATGAATGTCGGACCACACTCACTTTGTCTCTCTATCTATATGTCTCTCGATTGACCTCGCTTTCTCACACCGTATCTTCCACGCGTTGAAGCTACTACCTCTCCATCCCTCGCAAAGCCGGAGCTATTTACATTGCGAGGGGCACTCCAACCTTGGATTAATTTGTGTAGGCATTTGTTCCGGTCGGTTTAGATTATATTTTCGTAGCATTCGGCCCACAACTACTCCAAACACCGTTGCAACCCACACAACCCCCCTAGTTGATTTCCCTCTGGCTCGGTCATCGCTCTCTCCCACGTCCTTTCTCTTCAACGTTGCACCATGGGATTATTGAAAAAACTATGTTGTTCTCTTAATTATTATAATAAGCTACAAAACTACACACCGATAGTCCACTTGGAATGGAACAAATTTCGACCCACAAATTAAAGTGCTACACACACTGAGGGGCCCACATGTCATGAAACAAATTTAGACCCATATACAAATTAAAAAATAAAGCGAGATCGAACATGCGCCCGGCCTTCAAGCCGCACGTCAATAGGCAACATACGTAGAATAGCAATGTTTGTTGTACCCCCTTTGTTCACATAATGTTTTTATATTACCTGTCAGGACCCCGATTCCAAGTCACATCGATCTAGCCGGTAACACCTCATATCACTTTGCGGCCTCACGCACGGTACCCCACGGGTGTCGCCTTACCATGGCCCGGGACCGTTTGCGCCTTTTGGTTCACGTATATGATAGTGTCGCTAGCATCCATATGACAGAGAACCCGATCCGACATGGTTAGTCGTGAACCCAAAGCGGCACAGACCTATGGAGACAGGCATACATGAATCACATCGAGCATGTCGGTCATCAGCGAGTGATTCCGGGCTGTAGCACTGGGCTAACAGGACTCCGGGGAACCCCGGGCTGTAGCAGGCTAGGCAGGACTCCGGAAATCACCGCGTGACATTTCCCCGAAGGGACAGACATAGGAACGAAGTGAAACACATGCCGGCCAGTCAAGTGTCCTGAACAGTAGTGCTGGGCTAGCAGGACTCCGGTGAACCGGGCTGTAGCGGACTACTATGGCTCGAGGAGCACTGGACTACATTTCCCCATAAGAAAGGCTGCCAAGGATAAACAACTAGATTGTCAGATCCCACTCATACCAAGCATTTCAATCATACACACAATATGCCCAATATGAGTACATACAACATGGCATCACAACAAAACTCTACAACTCAAGTACTTTATTTAAAGGCTCCAGAGAGCCATACATAACATGTTCATACAGATAGGGGTCACATGACCCGACACTCAAGTCATACAAACATACAAGCACATGCGAAAGCAACTAGTCTGAGTACAGACTCTAGAAAGAAAGAAGGCTTCTCGAAGCCTGTCTATCTACATAGGGCCCTCCATGGCCAGGATCACCACCTGGGTGGCTAGTCACTCATCGACGTCAAGGTCTACATAGAACCCATCGGAGGGGGCGGTGTTGTCGTCTGAAAACAGTAATTAAGCAAACATGAGTACAAAGGTACTCAGCAAGTCTTACATCAGAACCTACTAAACATGCTTATTCTCAAGAAGGTGGTGGGGTTAATGCAGCAAGCCAGCTTTGACTCTTGGCTAAGCTATCCTACGGAACTTCACCAGTAAAATAGTTTTCGCACACGAGTCCACTACTCACCAACACAATACTCCACCGTGGATCCTCCCTCGTCATCCTACGAGAGGGCCATCCTCGATACTCACACTTATCTTGAGTCTTTTAGTAGTATCCATTAACTTGTCTATGAACTGTATAGGCAACCAAGTAGTCCTTTACCGCGGACGCGGCTATTCGAATAGTTTTATACCCTGTAGGGGTGTACTTCGTCATACACGCTTCCACCACTTACCGCCGTTTACACGACATGTACTCAGCAACCTTCAAGCGGAAGCCCAGCGAGGGTGTCGGCCACGGCCTACCTAAACACTTAAGTCTCTAGTCCAGGTTTATCGCCTATCCAGGTTCCATCCGCAGGGAGTCCGGCCGAGGTTTCCACATACGGCCCTGAACGATGTGAACAGGGTTCCCGAGACACCTAACGGGTGACTCGGTACACCGTGCCATGGTGTATCTACCGCAACATAGCCCACCCCTAGGGTCAGCGCTACGCACGGCCGCCAACACATAACCTACAAACACCAGAAACTATTTGCAACTCCTGGACAGAGTGCTAGGGTGGTTAAGAAGCCGAGAGGGTCAATTAAGGATCCCAATGCATGGTAGTAGCTGAATCTTAAATCACACATACAGATCTCAGTTCTTAGGGACGGCCTCAATGAAACAACCCACCATGTACTCCTACATTGCCTCTCATCGATACCTTTATCAAAACATGTTCAACGCATCCCTCACATTACCGGCATAAGCATTTCACTCTGGCCCATCACCCAGATGAACCAGACCTGACACAACTCTAAGCATAGCAGGCATAGCAAGGTAGGAATCACATACATGGCTCAATCAACTCCTACACATGCTAGTGGGTTTCATCTAGTTACTGTGGCAATGACAGGTCATGCAGAGGATAAGGGTTCAACTATTGTAGCACACAGCAGTTTGAATCGCGTTGTCTTAATGCAGTAAACAAGAGCAGGAGCGAGAACATGGGTTTGTATCGGAATGATCAATGGTTGCTTGCCTGATGGAGTGGTAGTGGGATACTGCCCTTCAGTTGGATACTCGTGAATATCCTTGGAGGCAGAACCTAACACGAAGAACACATCGGAATACAATCAACACATGACGATATGCAACAATATGATGCATGCTATGACATGGCAATATGAATGTGTCTTGGCCTAATGCAAGGTATATTAGAAAGGAATGAACTCCTTTGAATCAAAGATTCAAATATTAGCTCATTAAACATGGCCTTAATAGTGCATTTCCTTATTCTGCTTAAACAGCAAGGTAAACTTGTTTTGTCATGCATGAAACCATTACAGATGGATAGATTGAATTTTTCTGATAATTTTTCATATATAAATTATTTCATTTGGAGTTACGGTTGAATTTCTATGATTTTTAGAAGTTTTAAACATTTTCTGGAATTTCCTGAATAAAAATAAATCCAGAAAATGCATTACTGCGTCAGCATTGCGTCATGCTGACCTCAGCAGGTCAAAGGCGCCAGCCCAGGTCAAACCTGATGTG
>NC_053024.1:708939324-708954870 GCF_003073215.2 Triticum urartu | reverse complement strand
GAAATGATATTTAGCATCCATTGTTTGCTTCGAACTAAGAACTAAATTCTAAGAGCTGAAAAGAAAGTAGAGTAACCAAGTTAAGATCTATTTTCTGGTTGAGATCAAAAAGTTGAGGAGATATGAAGTACCACCTCTCTTGCGGCGCCGTGTAGGCATCGGGGGTGCGATGGCTGTCGGTGGCGTTGAAGCAGATCTGCGACGGTAGACGGGTGCATCGGGGGATAAGTCCCGTTGCGGTGGAAGAGAAGGTCGTGTGAGCGGCCCCGGCAAAGAGGACGACGGCCGATGAAGCGAGAGGACGCGATGCAAGGCTATTGGTCCGTCGCCGTGGATGAGAAACGTCCATCTCTAGCAGTGGACGACGCGGTCTTGGTAGGCGCTCCGGCATGGTGGAGGACGGTGGCGATGGATGTGGTGGAGGACGGCGGCGATGGATGGGGTGGCGGACGGAGGCTGGTGTGGGAATGGGGTGTTCTAGCGGACGGTGTATGAATGGGAAAATGGAGGGAGAGGTACGGGGAACCATGTTTTTGGGACGCGCCTGTCTGAAATATGGGAAAGTTACGAACTTATCCCCCGTTTCAAATTTGGACGTCTCGTCGGTTGGGGATAGGACGGTAATCTCGCATCTCCCAAATATTTGCCGGTAACTATTTCGGGCGAGGAGAGGGTGTTTTGCCGCCCACGGTTGGCGCCCACGGTGTATGAACGGGGCTGACAGGTAGGGCGGTTGTGTCACGTCTGATGGAAGTTACACATCTGCCCCTATTTAAAATATTAGCCTACATCGATTTTCGGGCGAGGAGAGGGTGTTTTGCCGCCCACGTGTGTATGAACGGGGCTGACAGGTAGGGCGGTTGTGTCACGTCTGATGGAAGTTACACATCTGCCCCTATTTAAAATATTAGCCTACATCTATTTCGGACGAGGAGAGGGTGTTTTGCCGCCCACCGTGTATGAATGGGGAATGGAGGGAGAAACAGAGGTCTTTCGGACGAGCTTGAATCAAATGAGTTTTGCCGCCCATGTTTGACGCCCACCGTGTCGGAATGGGCTCAGAGGCGGTCGTGTCACGTCTAATTGAAGTTACTAACCTACCCCTATTTAGAGCAGTGGAAATCGGGCCGATGGATTGTCCGTGTAATGGGTAGACAGTAATTTCCATCTCCCAAACACTTGGCTTCGGGCAGCCGATGTGGGAGTGGACATTTTGCTGTTTCTTTCGAATTTTGGGACAATAAGCATCCACGTTTACCCTGGCAACTAAATTCGAATCCATTTTGTATTCCTATATGAATCTTTATAAATCATTCTATGTGTTTTTATATATCTTCAAAAGGACGACAAAGATGTATTCCACTGTCATATATGAATATGGTTTACAAATGCCGATACTCAAATTCAGAAACTAGAATCCAGTTTAAGGTGAATTCGAATATTTGGAACACTTCATGTCCAACTCAAATGTCACACGCAGCATAATGTGTACTCCCATTTAGATATGTACACAAGCGATGTATCAAGATTCAAATACCGAGTCAATCAACCAAGAATGTACGGAACTAACAGACATATAAACACTTATAGAGTATATGGATCAATAATATCAACTAACATACATAAGCCAGGCCGCTGTACTTTTTTTGGCTACAACAGCATCCTTTTTTAGCCAGCATCTTGGCCCTTTCCGATGCGTGCCACTTATGGTCCATCTATACTACTATTGCTGAATGCACATTCAGCCCGATTGGCATATTTGTAGGTCTGGCACAGCAATCCAAATGAAATGTCTCCGAGTCTTATCAATTAATACAGACTTGTGCTCAAATAAAATTACAAACAAAAAAACAAAAAAACAATTATTACATGATCTCTAAAACAAATGGTTTGATTGATTACATGAACAGACAACACAAAGGTTATTCAACTATGGAAAGAACATTTCACCTATGATTTACCAAGTAGGAATTTAATTTCCTTTTTTCCTTCAGGACCTTAACAATCTGGTCAGTCTCAGCTTGCTTCGTTTTGAAATCCACCAAATATTTAATGGTTGTCTTGAGTACTGCTTGTGATTGTGCTGTTTGCTTCCTCAACATGTCAACTTCATCTCTAAGTGCAGAAGCAGAATCTCTTTCTACCACTAGTTTAGCCTCTAGAGCATCAGCAGTTGGCAATTCATAATGCACGATTGGGCCGGTGCCACTGCTGTGGGATGATGCAACGTCCATGGGGACCTCGCTCTTTGATCTTGGGCTAACCTGTTTTGCCATTAAAGTTCCGATTGGATTCAGAAAAGTTGAAGTTAGCAAAACATCTCAACTGGGAGTTATAACAGCAAACCAGTTAAACAAACAAGGAATTAAAGAGTTTCAATTGGATGCTGAAAAGTAGTTATTAACATCATTGTAACCCGCTGTTGCAGCAGCAAAGCAGTTAAACAAACAAGTAGATATTTAAGTTAAGGCAAACAGGTAATTCTTAACAGTAAGTATCAAACACATAGATAGGCGCAGTCTACAATATGATTAACAGGCTGTGCCATTATGTAATCAGTAGCAAACTAAATTAAGCCAAGCAACGTAATTGAACAATTTTGCAATAAGTGGCTAACTAAAATTCCGAGAAGCAGGTAACTGAACTTACGCTAGTTCTTTGTACAGGCACACTGCAACTTCTTTTTCGCTTACAAGGTTGTACGAAGGAGTCCATGGCATCAATTGCTTGGATACGCAGTCCCAATACTTCTTTCTTCCCACACTGCATGGGTAAGTCGAATGGTTAATCTGGTAAGATGGTGCGTCCTTGATATGTTATATGAGGACGTGTAGTCAGACTAGTTGTAGCCAAACACATCACACTGGCTTTTACTGTATATTTCATGCGATTACTTTTGGCATATCGAGATCTAAGCAATCTACAATAGGATGAAAAGACTGGCATCCTTCACATTATTGGCGAACTCAGTTCATAGAAACAAGCAATTCAACCATTCTGTGGGTAAATCAAAAGCGCCACTGGAATATTTTTCACTATCCAATCATACACGCAAAAAGGGGCGACGCCACCATAGGGGCTGGTATGGGCGGCCGCCTCAGGTGGCTGGAAAGTGTGCACCTAGTTTGAGTCGTCCAGGTTGGCCCACGCTAGTTTTGTTCGTCCCAACGCACGAGCAGGCAATGTAAAAAATGAAGAAAAATGTTTCAATTTGGATGGGCCAATAACATAAGTGCAAGGCAGGCCCTATAGCAGGCTCGCGGCCCAAACGAGCGCCTCCCATATCGATCGACAGCAGGAAAAATCCCAATTCATTCGCTCCAGCCTCCAGTCTGGTTCGCTCCTAACCTAGCCGCCGCTGGACAGACCGACACAGCACTTCCTCGCGCCCTCGTTGGAGGGCGGTCGCCGGGCTTCAAGCGAACGGAAGGACAAGAAGATGAAGATCCAACCCTGGGTGTAGCCTGCGTGGGAGGCAGCGGGCAGCACGGGCATGGCATCGAGCTTGCGCAAACGGACAGTCGCAGCTTGCAAGAGTAGCATGCGCAACGAGCAGGTACATCACATCCCTGATTATATCTAATTCAACTCTTCAATTTCTGGCCAATAGTTAAACCTGACGGTGTTGTAAAACTGCTTGTATGTAGGGAATCTATGAGAAAATGAAACCAATTTCTACTTATTTTATAACTCCCCCAATCAATACTGAACTGACTGAATCTGATGTATCTAATCAAGTTTCCGGTGCAAACATACAAGCTCATGTTGTTCTTGAGCCTGAAGTGTCTAATGAACAGACTGCTAATGAAGGATTTGATGCAAACATTTTACATGCTCCTGGTGATGAACATATAGTGTCTAATGAGGGATCTAATGCAAGCATTTTGCAAGCTCATTGAAGGATTTAGTGTCTAATGATGATCTACTATGTTGAGAGAGACAGAGATTTGCAGGCATTGATGACAAGCAAATTATAGTGCATTTTCATAGCTTGAGGAAACGTCGAGGCCATCTACCAGAAAGTCCCCGTATCATGACAACATAGCATAAATACTTTTCTAATCTGTTGTTTGAAACTATTGGCATACTTGTGCAGGATAGATATATTGATATGCAGTTTGCGCACTGGTTATACGTGCAATTACACTTCGATATTTTCAGCCAGAGAACGAATAATTCAAGCAGGTACAGACCATGTTTGTAGTCCTTGTACACCATGTTGCATTTTGTGTTTTTTGGTGCTTGCATCATTTAGTGTTTATAATCTGAACTACTTTGGATCATTAGCTGGTTTTCAAAGTGCATGTAGCTTCACATTTCTCAAGTTATGTTGATTTCCGGAGTGCAAGTGCCTTCGTATTTTTTAAGTTAAATGTTCGCCCCTGGTAACTTGAATTCGTGGATCAGCCACTGCACACAAATCATACACGAATGCCAGTACGAATTAAATGAAATGCAGGGACTTACGCTAGCTCGTTGTACAGGCTCACTGCAGCTCTGCTTGCGCTTGGGATGTTCCATGTACAAGTCCATGTTACCACTTGCTTGGATGTGCAGGCCTTGTGCTCCTTGCATCCCCCTCTGCATTTTTGACACGGCGAATGGTTGATCAAATAAGAGGAATCGACCTTGATGTTGTACCGGAGGACAGATACTTACAAGGTTATACGGGTGTGCAGGATGTGTACCAGATCCCGTAGCGCCGTCATGCTTCGCTAAAATATGGATTTGCTTGTTTCAGATGATATCTCCAGAAGAAATAAGAGTTAAGGTCAGAGTTGCATAGGCGTGTAAGCTAAGAGAGCAGTGAAAGGATATCCAAACATCGTCGGAACAGTGCACAAGGGAGTGATGTGTGGATACCTAGTTCGGGCCGGCGTTTGGGCATGCTCGCCTAGCTAGAGTGCGGGTCACTTCAGAGCCGTTGAGGGTGATGCGCTGGCGTTGGCTGGCCGCGCACGGATGCAGATCTTGAGTGGCAGCGGAGCGCTACGATGCGGTGGACGAGACCGTTGGTGAAGCCCCAACGGCCTCGGGGGGCGGAGGTGCGACGATGTGCTCGGTGAAGTAGCCCCGGTGAGCTGGGAGACGGCGTCGGTGAAGCGCACCTGATGCGGTGGAACTCGGTGTCTGTGAGGCACGTCGGTTGCGGCGGCCGACGTTGTCGGTGGACCACCCGGTGCGGTGGATGAGGGCGTAGATGAGGTAGCTCCGGTGCGGTGGTGAAGCGCGACCGTCGTCTTCGTCGTCGTCGTACGGCACAGAGGTGGGGAACGGTGGGGAAAGAGACGAGACGAGGGGCGATTCGAGGGTTGGCGGCGAATTAGGGATTTGAGCAATCTGGGCGCGGAAGGGGACGGTGGAGAAGAGAGATTTTGCAGGGCTGGAATTGGGGCCGCCAGATATTTCAATCCGAAACATGGAAGCGCGAACTTATATTGTCGTCGTCCTTTTTTTGGGGGGGGGGGGTGGGTGGCTGGGTGCTACGCGTCCGTCCGACACACGCGACCACCCCGACAGGACTATGCTTCGGTGCCTTAAGGCACCTGCCTTTGTGTCCATGACATATGGGCCCAACAGGTGGCTGGCCCACATGTCAGTGACCCAAAGGCAGTTGCCTTTAAGGCACCGAAGCAGCGTCCACCCCGACACGACCCTGGTTTGCCTGGTGCGCCTACATTTGAGAATGCAAACGAATCTTCTTTCATTTGCAAACGAATCTGTATGTATTACCATGCCCGTGTTTTCCTTGCAATAATTAGTCATTCGAAACGAGATACTCCATCCGTTCACTTTTGTAAGTCATTTCAGACAACTTAAAATGAACTGTTTTGCACATTGTCTGAAATGTCTTCAAGGTCTTATAAAAGTGAACAGAGGGAGTACTATAAATTAATTAATGAGGAGTTATTTGAAAAAAATCGAAATGGTACCCACGCTAACGTGGATTAGAGTGTGTGTCACATAATTAGTTATTTGAATTAGAGTGTGTGTCACGTAGTTAGTTATTTGAATTAGAGTGTGTGTCACGTAGCGATCTCCAATTCTAACGTGGATTTCGCATTTCACTGTATCCACGCTACTTTTTTAATACAAATTCATATGTATATGATGAACACCATGGTAGTGAGAAAACTTTTGGATGGATTCAAACATATGACCTACAAAATAGCACAACAAACTGAGTCAATGTCAACTTTTCGAAACTTAGTATGGCACGAATTCGAAATAATTACCCGTATGCCTGGTCCTCGGTTCAAATCTTACAATGTACACCGAATTGAAACATCGATATTAAGTCTCGTACTATGTACATTCAAATGTTGTTTTTAGCCCCCCCCGCACAAACGCTACATACTTCCTGTATCGGTCAATCTTCCTCTCCTAACCACCTTAGGAAGCTATCGGTTTCCAACACACGTTCATTCTTTCTCTCCATGTTTCGATCTCTAAGTCTCTCAACTACACAACCCCTTTTTCCACTCTGTTACCAAATGTATTTACCTCACACACCCGCCATTGCACCCCATGCCGAGCTCTCTCTCTCTCTCCCCTCCCTCTCACCCTCTCGCGCTAAATACATGCATTGCCTATCTAGCCCCCAACCTCTCGTGCATGCGCACGCACGCACGTTGTATATCTAGGTCACTCCCTCGAGACTGTCTCACTCTTTCTTCCGCACGGCGGGCCACACTCGCTCAATCTCGCTCTCTTTATCTGAGTCTCGTTTAACCTCGTTTTCTTTCACACACAAATGATATATCTCCCTGTTCGGGCCTCGATCGACACACTCTATACTCTCTCACGCAGATTGTCTATCTAGGTCAGTCCATCCAAGCCGCCACCACTCTTTCGACCTCATGGTGGGCCACGCTCACTCAATCTCTCTCTCTCTCTATGTCTCGATTGACCTCGCTCTTTCTCGGACAAAAACGATATATCACCATGTTTGAGCCCAATTCGACCTATTCACATTGTATACTCTCTCACGCACATCGTCTATCTAGGTCACTCTCTCCAACCCGTCTCACTCTTTCGATCGCACGGCGACCCTATGTGATCGGTTGACCTTGCTTCCTCCCACGCACAAAATATATCTACACGTCTGTGACTGGATCATCTCTCAAGCTCTATCTTACAGCCCTCACCCTTGCCAAAAAGCTCAATCGGACAATATCTCTCCAGAGCATATATATTTGTTCAATGAATGTCGGACCACACTCACTTTGTCTCTCTATCTATATGTCTCTCGATTGACCTCGCTTTCTCACACCGTATCTTCCACGCGTTGAAGCTACTACCTCTCCATCCCTCGCAAAGCCGGAGCTATTTACATTGCGAGGGGCACTCCAACCTTGGATTAATTTGTGTAGGCATTTATTCCGGTCGGTTTAGATTATATTTTCGTAGCATTCGGCCCACAACTACTCCAATCACCGTAGCGGGTAATTAAGCTACGGGGAGCACCTAATATGAGCACCGGGGAGCCGTTGGATCGAAGATGCAGCGGCACACACGAGGCCTGAATGTTTTATTTGCAAAAAAACCTTTGGAGAGTTTGGAAATTGCGCATAATTACAAAGACTACTCCCAAGCCATTGGATCTCACTTCCAACGGTGTAAAAACTCGTATCACCATAGTATCTAAGCTGCGGGGTGGATGTGATATTCTATGCCACTGTCATTTTTGTTCGTAAACTTGCAAAAAACGTGTAACTCGTGCGTTACTTGTCTAACCGCGCAAAGTGTTTGTTCAAAAAAACCATCCTACACTGAAATATCGGAACAACACACGGGGGTCCCACTTGTCATTAATCAAATTTGGACCTAAAACTAACAAATCTGAAAGACGAGATTCGAACTGGCAACCTGGACTACAAAGCGTAAGTCGATAGCCTGAAAAAACGAACGGTTGTTGGCTTTGTCCCATAACTTGATTTTATACAGTACTTGCGTTGAGTAGAGTAGAGGGAGTGCCTCGTCAACACGTGCATGACCGTTATCTCACTTACTGGTGGGTCCCAGGTCTGCGATCTCAATCTCTCTTCTCTCCATCGTCTAACCTTTGCACGGGCACACACGAAGAGCGGCGCTAGCTTGCCGTGGTGTTATTACAACTAAAAAAACTTGGAAAATAGAAGAATCGCCTAGAACAAGAGACGTTGTGGCTGGTCGAGACGGAGCTAACCACATCTATCCTCCGTGCCACGTTTGCATGATGAAGCTGTGTGGCTAGTGGGGTGTTTTCACCGACTGGCTGGGTCCCGAGGTCGAACCATAGGTACTACGTCTGATACAGTATATTTTTACACGCACATTTTTCCTCCGTGCCGAGACGTGGCACACCCTACCGCGCGTTTCGGGGTCCTCCCGGGTGGTGCACGCATATATTCTTCCTGACGTGGGACGCCCTACCGCGTTTTCTGGGTCCTCCTCGGTCATAGCGCCGAAGCAAGTAAATGAGTCGTCAAATCACGAAAGACCACCTTTCCCGCCGAGTACATCAGTGAAGCACGGTGGCTAGCTAGTTGGGCTAGTTCGACCGATTAGCTAGGCCGCCGCCACATTTGTTTTTTCACCCCTTTTTTATCTACTTGCCGGCAGGTAAATTTAAATATCCACCGCGGCGTTGCTCTGGTGTTTGGGTGCGGCAGGATTTTTAATTTTTTGATTGACGGGAGCAGGCGCGGCAGGATTTTTAATTTTTTGATTGACGGGAGCAGGCGCGGCAGCAATTAGTCACGATGACTCCGCCTGTACCCACTGCTCCCTGATGTGAGAAGTCGTCGACTGGTGTTTTACCATGGTGAAAACCAAAAGATTCCCCGCTCCCTCCGCCTTCCCGTAGATTGCATTGCCTTTCAGCCGTTTCGCCCCCTTTGCTTCCTCTCCCCATTGCTTCTACCTGGTGCCATGGCGGCGCAGCAGATCACGGAGTCCGAGGTGAGGCTCCTGACACAGGAGCTCCATGCCAAGGATGCGGAGCTCAGGGCCAAGGACGTGGAGCTCCGTGAGCTCAAGGAGGAGAGGAGTGCCATGCTCCTCCGTTATGTGCGGGAGTTCACGGAGCTTCAAAAGCGGCAGGCGTCCACCACAAAGATGCTCGAGGCGTCGGCGGCGTTGCTGCAGAAAGCGGGAGATACGATAGGCCGTCAGGGGAGCCGGCTGGAGCGCGAGCGGGCCGATCGTGACGAGGTCCAGGATCGCCTCAGCCACTTGGTGAACCAAGTTGCCACGCACGTGTTGCGGCTGCGCGATGCCTACCGTCGTGCCAGCGCGACGATGCCGGCCGTCGGGCTAAACCCGTTCGACCACCCGGTCGACTTCAACGAGCTGCGGCTTCCTGACCTGGTCTCCTTCTTCACCTATATCTCCGAGGAGCTGAGCCGTCTCCGCGCGATGGTGGGGGCTGAGCTGGACAAGGAGGGGTTGCGGGCTGCCGTCGCCGGGCGAATCCTTTCAGGGCTCCGTCACCGGAATCCATTCGTGCCATTGGACGCCGTCTTTGACGAGCTGGCTCCCGTCGACCGGGAGCGGGCTCTGCGGGCGGTTGCACCCTGCATCACCAACGTCGTGCGCCTCGAGAAGCAGAGGGACTTCGGTGGTGTTTAGGCGCCCTCTGCATGGGCATGTCCATGTCTCGGCGCAACATGACCGTTGGATCAAACTCAGACGGTGCAGATCAGTCACTGTAGCACAAAGCGTGTGGGTGTGTTTGGTTGCATTCTCATCTCAATATAGTTGTTTCCTCTTCGTGTATTTTTGTCAACCTACTAGTGTGGACTCATGCACCCTTCATGCACTCTGCCAAACACCCAAAAGTGGGTCGAGAAGGGAACTTTTGCTCCCATCCCGTGCACCCTTCATACACCCTGCCTAACACTATTCGTGCTTCATATGGTTCATGTTTCGTGGAGTACTGTAGCACCGTACTCTCCGTGCGCTGTGGACCTAGTTCTGTTAACATTGATCTCACCGTTCATTCTCGACCGGACAGTCGAAAAAGCGGTACTATGTTACATATAGGAGTAGTTGACATGCGCACAACATCATTTGTTATCGTCATATCTTACTACACTAGCAACAAGATTGTGTAGTACTGACGTATGAACCACTGCACATGCCTAGTAGTAGGAGCACTGTGTATGTTCAAGTGGCTGCCGTGTTTCGCACTCCTCCGTCGTAAGAGTGGAAACGCTTGCTGTAATCATTTTTTTCTTCTGAAAAACAGTGGACACGCTCTACCGTGCGGATCCTCCTCCAGCCATGCACTAAATTACTCACTTTCGCCGACGTGTGGGACAGCCAGCATCGGGGTCCACCAGCCATGCACTAAATTACTCCGTAGTAGAGTGATGGTAGACTACCCCGATCGAAGCGCCGCAGTAATGCCCAATGAGCCGTCAAATCACAAAACCCCCTCCTTTCCAGCAGTAAGTTGGACGGACGAAGCAACCATCATTTCACTCTTCTCTCTCAGCTTCCTCTCTACCCAACCCTCGCTTCTTCCTCATCTTGTTCCTCATTTCTTCAAGAAAACCCCGACCTGCTTCTGCCATTGTTCTTCTCTCCCAAAGAAGGAAAGGTGAGCGCATCAATGGTGTTGATTCTGGCCAAGGCCCGGTCTTGCAACCCCGAGACTGATCCTATAACTCCCTCTCTTTTCTTCTTTTGGGTTTGTGATTATGGTTTCTTTTCTTTTATTTCTATTTGACAGTTTCTTGATGGACGCTGGAGCACCGGCCGAAGTGATGTCTATGGCTCTGGCCAAAACCGTCGAGGCTCATGGTACGAAGAAGCGCAAGCACCCCGCCGAGACTACCGCAGACAAGCTCAAAGCCATCGCCCTGTCCAAGCCCCCCTCTCCGGGATCCCTCATTAAGCAAGTCCAGGTAATATCTCTTCTTGACGATCTTTTTCTCGATCTTGATCGTGTTTTTTCATCTAACACGCAGTACTAGTACTAGTAGTACAACTTTCTGGGTGATCTTGCATGTGATTTTTGTGTGCCAAATGACGGTTCTAAATTCCTCTTTTGACCAAAACATGCGAGAGGTTGACACTGATTTCTTATAGATTACTTTCAACTACTCCCTCTGTCCCAAATTTCTTGTCTTAGATTTGTCTAGATACGGATGTATCTAATACTAAAATGTGACTTGATACATCCGTATCTAGACAAATCTAAGACAAGAATTTTGGGACGGAGGGAGTACTTTATGAACATCAATGCTACCTTTTAAGAGGGTATATTTGCCTCAGTAACTTGTGTTATGGATATTGCATGTAATCCCTCTGCTCTCATGCCTTTGAAGACATGTTCTAGTGTCTTTGTTCACTCATTTCTGTGCGTATATGTAGTCATATATGGAGTATAATATCGAAAATCATCTTATATTTCTGAACGGAGGTAGTAATAAAATATGGTTTCTGTTTGAATTAGAACCAGGTCCGCGGTGGAGATGAAGTTCTCAAAGTCATGCCGTGTGAACTGGAAGAGTTCCTGAATACAGTCTAAGTCATGCCGTGTGAACTGGAAGACCTGATGATGAGTTCTACTGCTGAACTATCCAGCTGCTGTGTCCTTGTCGCCACGTGTCCTGAACTAGTGTTTTCCTGTAGCATTGTTGTCAGGCGTGTTCTCGAGGCTGTACTTGACCACAACAATTTCCTGGTTGCCTTCGATTACGAAGGGTGTGGTTCTTGTAAAGCTTCCCAACAAATCTGATGCGGCCTGTCTTCATCATCATGTTTATGAGTGGAAAGACCACTCTGTTAGGTTCTCCAAGGTTGACAAGATGGTGATGGTGCATGTAGACATCTCACACGAAGTCCATGGCCTAGTCAGTTATGCGGGGTTCATCCCGTAGGTCGGTGGCAAAAAATAGTCTGCAGAGTTTAGTTAGTGCAACTTTGCTTGTCTGTAGTAAGTACTATTGTTCAGTACTTGATTTGTGTTTGTGAACCCTGTATTGTTTATTAGTACTGCCGCTTTTGGTGTGTGGTCAGTCCTGAGAACGGTCTATGTTAATGTCTGTCCACTCAATTCAGTCTGTATATTTTGAAGTATCCATATCATATTTTTTGTGAGGACGGTCTATCAATTATGGTTACACTCCAATATCTGTATGCATTGCAGGGTTTATCGCACCCACCAGGATTTCCAGCCCCATGGATGTTCGGTCCATACGATTTGTCACGACCTTTGGACTGTCCTGCTTGTGGGAGTAGGCGGGGCCCCTGCATGCCACGCGTAGTTGGACGATCAATCTTCTGTTTAGTACTTCAACATAGTGATTTCCTGGTAAGGATTCACTCGTGTCACATCAAGTAAATCTTATTGATTTACTGTCTAAATCTTATTGATTTGTCTAAATCTTATTGATTTAATGTCATGTTTTCTTTCTTTTCCTGCAATTTTACGATGCAGGTTTTGCCATGTGACATTCATCACAGAATAAACCGTTTGGTTTGCTCTACGATGGCTATTTTTGCAGGTTTCACTTCTTATGTCGTGTCAGTAACGAAGGCACCTGTCCATCACTTATATTACTGGAAAAAATTGGATCAGTCTGTTGTCTGAGTACAAGCTGAATCCCTATGATGAACTGCAGTTTGGTTTAACAAAAACGCCACAATTAGTCCTTCTCGCGTTTTAAAAGAAATGAAGAAAAAGACTGGATCACGGTCACGGATCCTAGTCAAGTTAGAAAGCTGATCATAGCAGACCAGACACGATCGCCGCTGTCTCGCACAGATCGAGCACCGGCAGTTGCTCTAGCACTGACAGCGGCAGCAGCTCAGTCTGATCCAGCTGAGGATTGGGCACCGACCGCGTCAGCGGATCAGTCTGATCTACCGGAGGATCGGGCATCGACACCGGCACCTGCTCCGACACCGGCACCAGCTCTACAAGGAGCACCATCTCCGGCAGCAGCAGCGGCTTCGGCACCTGCACCAACACTTGCACTTGCATCTGCTCCGGCCCGTGCAGTTGCACCGGCAACAGACTGGGCTGCAGTTCGCACTTCATATACCAAAGTCCTTACAAAAACCGACATGTCCACCTTCTTGGTAAGCATTGGCCGCCCAAGTGCTTCGTTCTTTTTTCTTTCCATGTTGTTTCACATGATTCACTGTGTTGATCTAACTGTTTGGGTATGTCTTCTTGTTTGCAAACAGAGAATTCCTAGAGCAACGAGGGAGTCGTTCAACAATCCGGGCGACCGCGGCCAAGTTTCTCTTACCATGCGCAGCCTTGGTGTGAATGAACCTGCTCAATATACCGTAAGTACAAAGGATGGTCGCATGATGATTGATGCTAAAGGATGGTCAAGGTTCAAATCTAAATCATATCTTGCGGTAGGGGATGATGTCAAAATCGAACTTTCTCGGCAAGGAGAGCTGGTCCAAATCAACTTTGAAATTCTTCAGTAGCAGCACGCAACTGCCGAACTGATCTATCCTCCGAGAGATTTTGATGTAATAATCTGGCATGGTGAAACAAGTGTCCTGTGTGTATAAGTAGTACGATAGTATTATTTATCACATGGTATATCGTTGATAGAATTGCAACTCTGATTGCTGGTTAGGAACTGTCGTTCGATTTCATTCCAACAGCTGTCGTGCTTTATTCAATTTTGTGTATTCGCCTTGCGACAGCATCTAAAACCAGCGCCGTACCGATCGCTTGCAATATGAAAAGCGCTGAGGTAGAACACATGGGCCCCCAAACATGCAGGGTCGGCCTGCGGCCCAAAGTCCAGAACCGTGAGCCTATCTGAGTATTATATTCTCAGCTGAACCCCCATAATGCCCGTGCGTTGCAGAGGGAGTATATTTCTCGGCAAGGTGAGCCTGTGATATAAAAGATTTGTATATTTCTTTACAGAGGGAGTATCTCTCTGTCAAAAAATATATTTATGTGTAACTAGTTACTCCTGTCTTTCTACTTCCTTTCGCTGATATGTGGGGCAACCGGCAACGGGGTCCACGTGCCATATGCACAAATTAGAGTGCACAACTTCACGGTAGACACACCCCGGTCGTAGCGCCGCAGTAATGCCCAATGAGCCGTATCAAATCACAACCCCCCTTTCCAGCTTTAGCAGTAAGCTGGACGGACGAAGCGGCAATATTTCACTGGGCCTGAATCCCCTTCTCCCTCGTCTGCTTGTTCAGAGAAAACCCCCTCTCGGCGATTGCATAGGGTTTTCTCATGGAGAACCAGGTACGAATTCTTCATCCATCCCCGATAAACCCAAGTCCCTTGGTCGCAGGTAATCCTAGGATGGCAGCCGCCGCCGTATGATGCATTTTTCTTCCTACTGAATCTAGTGTGTTTCATTTGCAGTGCCCAAAGTGCGAGTACCCTACAGGTTTCTGCCCTCGGACGAGACGCCACACTTGTTCCTTCTCATCCTAACACAGCATTTTGAAACGCGCACAGTATGTTCCTAGAATCCTCTTTTCTATCCGGGAGGGTGGGGTTTTTTTGAACATGTTGTGTTCTCATATTATTTTTCCTGCAGTGTATTATTTGCTCTGCCAGAACACATGTACTCAAGATGCTCGGCCTTGCCATAACTGAATACACTAGTTTAATGGTCACAGTGAAGACAAGCCATGGATATAAGTTCCGAGTTGGGTTCATGAACCAAGAAGATCGCTGCTTTTTTTATGGCCGAACTTGGATAAACTTTCTCAAGTGTTACGGACTGAAAGTTGGCGCACGAATGTTGATGGAAATAGCAGAACCTGGTCTCATCTTCACTGCGATCTTCCACCCCGACGTCGTTCCAATTGTTCATCCATGTTAGTTTTGTATCTGGTTCTTGCTTGTTGCCTCGATTACTTCTTAATCCACCTATTCTGTCTAACTAATCACAATTTAACTTTAGAAGTAGCAACGAATCTCTCACGAAGATGCTACTTCTAACTAATATTTTCTTATAATTGGTGGCACGTGTAGGTTTTTTCAGAGTTAAGCAGTCTGCTCGTTTGTTACTCTGTAATAACTCGGCTGTTACTAATGGCACTGAAGTTGACTGGATCGACATCCACAAGTTCCTACACTTTATTGATCGTCTTGAGGTCCTTGTGGGGCGTTTCAATGGTGGAAGGCCACGTGGGATATGTGTGCCACTGCTGCACTCGTTGAACAGGTCCAACTGTGTCGAGAAACTTATGGTACGAGCTGTTTTCTGTTATATATGTTGTTCATAAACTATTGCTTATACACAGTTTTACAGCTGTGATCTTCTTGAAACAGGAACTGCCGAGTTCTATTGTTCCTATACAGATGCCTGACCATGGTCGGGTCAGACTTGCGCTTGGTCACAACATGATGTTTATGTCGACCTACTCAATTCCCCTTGGAGGTGAAAAGATACTTATTCATGGGTGGTCTCAAATAATGAAGGCCCGTCCATCTTGGAGAATAGGACAGAAGATTATGTTCATGCTTTTCCATGGCTCTAAAGCGAATATCCTGTTTATTGACCACGTTGCGAGATGAAGCCGCTTTCAGAAGGTTGTGGTATCTCT